>NC_142063.1:264857256-265163818 GCF_059756535.1 Pantherophis guttatus | reverse complement strand
CCTATAATGGTAATAGGATCATGACAAAATGTGCACTAATAGTCACCTCTTTAAGGTGCATATTAATAAGATTTATCATATGTAAAATGCAAAATTCCCAATTTTGGAGAGGGCAGTAAAAATGGGAGCAACAATTTTTCTACATCCCTTCGCTACCATCTAACAATCTTCCTCATTTTTGCAACCATGTCTGGTAGTCCTAATGAGTCAAACTTTTTTATGCTCTCTGACCAGCAGTAGCAGCCCTAATTAATAAAAATTGCAGTTAGACCTGAAAGGCTAGTAACTAGGATGTGGAAAGTAATTTTGAGAAGTTAATTATGGACCAGAGAGCTAGTTTGATGTAATGGTTAAAGGCATCAAGATAGAAACCAAGAAACTGTGAGTTTTAGTTCTTCCTTAGACTCAAAGCCAGCTGGGATGACTGTGGGCTAGTCATTCTCTCCCAGCCTTAGGAACCAGGCAAGGGCAAACCACTTTTGAAGAAAACTACAGGGACTCTTTTAGGCAGTCACCAAGAGTCAACAATGACTTGAAGGCAAAACACACAAAAAAGAAAACCATCCAATGGATCACAGTTCTTTTCCATATCCTAGATCAGCATGGCTTGGTGAGTCTTTTATTCATTGTTATCTCAAAGGAGAGAAGAAACCTTTAATAGGATACAGCTGACATCTGCATCCTTATCAGGTTGCAGAGATACAGAGAACAGCCAGCTCTAGCAGACAATAACTTCAAGCAAGAAATAGCACTGTGAAAAGAATAGCAAAGGACAGGGATGAGATAAGAAATGAAAACCGGCAATAGAGAGAAAACATATTGAACAAGGGCGGAAAATAAAAGAGATGCAATTAGGAAGCACATGTAATGTTGTTAATCTGCTGTAATTTGGTTCAATTAATCTATCAGCAAACCCAAGACCTCCTGTAGTATTTAACGTGTTTGATATTTGCTGAAATTTCTATTGCCAAATCAAGCTATATCAAGCACCAGATTAAAGACTTTGGGGTATTCCAAGTGGGAATATGTGTATTACAAAGAATTAATGTAAATATAGTCACTAGAAAGTTGAAGGAATTGCATGGACAAGGTACTAATATTCCTAATGCAAGCAAATATATGGTTTCAAGTCTATAGACTAGGGTGGGAAAGAAAAAAAGACACTAAAAAGAAAAAGGAAATGCAAGCCACTTGTTGCCATAAATCAGTAGAAGTCAAGACTGACTTAAAGAAAACATTGCCCTTCTTACAGCAACTAAATGCTTTAATTAAATCTTATTTGTTACATGACTCCCAGGATGGTGTTAAAGCACCAGACTGGAAACTAAGCATTTTAGTTCCTACTTTAGCACAAATCCAGCTGGATGACGTTGGGCCAGTCACTCTCTCTCAGCCCTCGGAAGGAGGCAATGGCAAACCACTTCTGAAATCTTACCAAGCATGCTGCAGGAATTAATCCAGACTATTGCCAGGACTGGACAATGACTCAAAGGCACAATATATCTGTCCAACTTTTCTCTTCCAACTTATTTGATTGAATGACTAGCACCCTCAATTCTCTGCCCTGCTGGCTGAAAGCACTTGAAAATTTTTTATTTTAAATGTTTATTAGAAGTGAGAGCCACAAGAAAGCTTTATGTCTTATCTGTAACCAATTACTTTGCAATTTGGAAACATCTTTTTTCAGTTTAAATATATAAATTTTGGTATGGTAAGTCATTATCTATGACCTATTCCACTACAGCTGAATAACTTATTTTAATTTGCCTGAAATAATTTAAATGGGAAAACATCTTTAAAGTCCTGTTGTGGATGTGAGCCTTCTACCTAATGTGGAAAGCCTTTTTTACTTGGCTCAGTTTTTTCTGCTTATTTTTGGTGTAGGCAACATGGGTATCACTGCCTAATATAGCTGAACAAGGAACAGAATTATCTAAAGATGACTATAAGCAGTGCCAATCTAGCACTTAATATAAACTATCAGTTCAATTTAAAGAAAAATACATCAGAACCCTTCAATTTGAGAGTTTCTGTGTCTTCAGGATGACCAAACATAGCTCAATGTCAGGTACTTTTTAAATTCCTTAACTCAAACTTATAGTAAGAAAGAAATTCAACAAAGCTTTTCCATGAGAAGATATCAAATTGCATCTTAATTAAACAATGACATCCCGTGTTGAAGGCATTACATCATCTGAACAAACAGGCCTGCTAATCAGACTCTGCAGAGCAGTAATACATTGCCCATTAGCTTTTCTTTCCTTTCTTTCAAGGACAACAGCACAGCAGCAACCCACAAATCTCTTTGAATGGGAGTCTCTGGTAATTGTTGAAATTTATAATTCCTTTTTCAAGTTCTCCCAAATTGCAATTTTCCTGAAACATTTATTTTCTCAGAGCAGTGACTGCAAACAGAAAAAGATTTTGATTTATCCTGTTGCACAACCCCAAAGTATATTAAGAAATAAATAGAAATAACAATACAGTACTTTGGATTTGATTGGGAAGAAGTGTTGTGAAGCACATAACTGATTAATTAAAGAAGACACTAGAATACTAGAAAAAGACGTGTATTTTAATCAGGTATACTGGAGCACTGTAGACGATATAGATAGCCCTTAACTTACAATTGGTCGTTTAGTCACCATTCAAAGCACACACACACCGAGCTATTTACAACCCGGTTTCAAAGTTGAAAGTTTTATTTTTGCAAGACTAGAGGGTTCTGTTTTTAAGGAGGTTTAGTTTGTGGAGCTTTCTTAAAAAATGGACCTTATCCACCAGAGGCTCGCAAGAATAATAACCTGCTTGCAGAACAACACAAATCTAAGGACAGGGACCTCTAGGACATAATACGATTAACCCACCACCATTAGAATAACAAAAGGCAAAAGGTTCATTACATTGCACAACCCCCTGGAGCATCTCAATCAGAACCCTATAAAAATCCATCTATTCACCCAGCCAAGGGGTCAGCCACTCCAGAAACATTGCTGTTGTCACCGAAGTTTCTGGACACCAAATAAACTTTTTCTTGTAGCCAGTCAGCCTCCATTTATGCCCAGCGCCTTTCTCGTGGCTTGGAACCAGACTATATCCTATATCTTATGGCTCCATTATGGTAGTAGATCAAGGACTATCTGAATAGACTGTGCAGACAGACATTCATGTATGCTCTTTGGCAATTAAAATTTGGCAATTTTTTCCCAAATGATTTAAGGCCGTGATGGCAAACCTATGGCACGTGTGCCACAGGTGGCATGTGGAGCCATATCTGCGGGCACATGAGACGTTGCCCTAACTCAGTTCCAGCTTGCATTTTCACACCGACCAGCTGATTTTCAGCTGGCCCCACCAACGACGACCCTCCCCTCCCAGGAGTTTCCACACAGCCCGTTTTGGATGCCAGGTAAGTACAAGACTTGCACGGAGGCTCTGGGAGGGTGTTTTCAGTTTCCAGAGGGCCTCCAGAGGGGTGAGGGAGGCTGTTTTCACTCTCTCCAAGCTCCAAGATAGCCTCTGGAGCCTGGGGAGGGCGAAAAACAGGCCTACCAGGCCCACCAGAAGTCAGGAAATGGGCCATTTCCGGCCTCTGGAGGCTTCAGGGAGGCCTCCTAGGCCCATAATGGGGTGCAGGGGGTTCATGCACACATGCGTGGGGGAGTGCATGGGGGTCACATGCATGCGCGGTGGGTGGGGTACGGGGGGCATTGAATTATGGGTGTGGGCACGCACACGTGTGACCCCCCTGCACTCTCCCCACTTTTGGCACGTGACGGCAAAAAGATTAGCCATCACTGATCTAAGGCATTCTCAGCAATATGATATCAGAAACACATCCGTCTTTCTAATGTGTACATTTGAAATATTAATTTCAGGTTTTTTTGCGATTCTTGGAAAATATAAACATTACATTTTCTCTGAATTTCATATCCCTGAAGTAGAATTCTCTATAACAGCTGTATTTAAAATAGTACATCTGTATTTTGAAAAGAAAGCATACCAAAATAAAAAATAGTGATGTACCTCAGTTAAGTATTTTTAATATGTTATCAAGTATTATAGAGCATACATTCCTAAATTTTTGTTTTTTCCATCAAATTTTGTATTGCATTCTTTATTTTTATTTGGGACCAGCTGAAGCATTATGATCCTGGGGAAAGTGTCAGCTATTATTACGAATGTGGACTGTAGGACTTTGAATTTGATGAATTTATTATGTAATGCAGATCAAGTCATTATATAGAAAATGTAGACACGTTGAAGGGTTTTTAAATAAATTTAATATCTTATTTACTACACATTTTTGACATATATATGCTTTTCCTTTTCAGCACAATTAACAAAGTCCAAAATCCATTTTATGACTTGGCGCAAATCAGTTACTAGTAATTCAGTAGCCTTCATTTGATGTAGAAACTATCAGAAATATAATGTACAATATAATATTGAATTTAAAATACTTAAATAATCATGGGCTTTATATATTGCCTTGTGTTCAGAGCCTTCATTTGATGTAGAAACTGTCAGAAATATAGTGTACAATATAGTCTAACTATTACATTGAATTTCTCATGCTGCATCTCAGTGAACCTCCAACTCACTGTGTAAGTATACAAAGATACTTCCTTCCGATCTGTTGTTTTGTAGGCTCTGGAATAGAGCTAGATCTGTCTGGTCCGTTTTTCTCTCTCTTTTTCTCAATATTGTGCTCCAGTGAGATTTACCTCAAAATAAAGTTGATGTTATGAACCATAACTTTGTAATATGTTCCAGAGATTTAAGGTTAATGCAATTTTCTTTTCTGGCTCTGATGTCTGACTTTTTTTTGTTGGGGGGGGGAGAGATTACTTGAAGTAAGAGACCCAAGGTAAAAATTGGTCTTTGCTCTAGTCATGTAGTAATAGGTTGTACATGTGTTTGGGATAAATGTTAGTAAAATGTGTCTGCCTTATCACATTTAGTTTAGCTTCCGACAGCAATATATGAAATGTGACAAAATATATCCCAATGGAAAAAGGGAAATAATTCAGTTCTTTGCTTATTTTCTTCTGCCCCTGCCCTCTTAACTTCTCTACGAAGGTTTTGTTCAAAAATCTTAACTCATCTAGGAATGAGCAATAAGCCTTCTAAGTGTATTGAACTCCAATTGTTGTCACTGCAAGTCTGGCCAATGATGAGAGATGATGGGATTATAGAGTCTAACAATATGAGAAGGAAGTTTATCTACACTAGGGGTGGGTTCTACTTACCTTTACTACTGGTTCGCAATGGGGCCGCACACATTTGCTTACTTCGCTCGTGCGTGCGCACACTCTTCTGCGCATGCGCAGAAGCGTTCTGATGATGTTGGGGTCAGTGGGCGGAGCCTTCCGCCAGTTTTACTACCGGTTCTATAGAACCAGTGCAAACCTGGGACAACCCACCTCTGATCTACACCAATGTAAGCTATGCTGAGAATGAAGCCATATTGCAATCCATATTGTAAAAAGACTAGCCAAAGCCATTCTCTGATTATTCATCTTTAAGTAATTTCCATTTTCATTAAAAAGAGCTTTACTTCTTTAAAAAAGATTTCCTAATAAATCTGCAGAAATATGATATTTGCAGCAATGCTTTCTCTGACATATTTTAGGTAGCCAAACTTTGCACAGTCTGGAGGGTAGAGTCCATTTTTTAAAAAATCAGAAAAGCTTTTGCAGAGTGAGCTCCCTCAACATTGGTTAACTCAATATTATTGCTATATGTGATAATGTGGTGGCTATGTTGAGTGCACAAAAGCAAATTTGCACTAGACTTATTTTGACATTGCTTGATATACTGAAAGGCTATTCAAATATATTTCAAAGATAAGAGATCACAATTGCTGAGAGAGGGCTAAGTGCCATTTTAGCAATTCTTTTAAATTTGAGTGGAAATCATATATGCTAGCAGGCTAGAATGAAGAAATGAATATTTAAGATCCATAAATACAAATCAAATAAACAGTTCAAACTTAGCTCCAATTCCTTTTATTCTATCGGGCTTTTCAAAATATTATTTTGAAAGGATAAGGACATTGCTAAAAATTATATTTTAGGGGAAAGGCCGAATAATTTACAGATCAGAGGCAAACTTTGCCCAATTTTAATCCCAAGCATCTCCATAAGGATTAGTGATCTCAACTACTTCTACTAAGGATAAAAAATCATGTTAGACCATATTAAAAACTGAAAGCCCAGAATGATAATTAGCGAAAGCTTCCTGGGGTAGTAAAAGAAAATAAATATTCTGCTTTCTGACAGTTTGCAACTTCTGTTTTCCAAACATCCTGCTGATGCACATTTTACTGTTTGTGCTGAAGTTGAGTTGATTATTTCTGTGCTCCATTTAGTGACCAAGAACTATCCCTTTATATGGAGCCTTACTCTAAACTGACTACATATCAGACTTCAGTATATTCCTTTTAGACCTCCAAATTCACCTTGGCAAAACTATTGGAGAACCCTAAGTTGTTAATGCAATATTTTTACATGTCTAGATTGCTTATTTCTTACTTCAGCAGACTGAAGTATTTCCATCTCTAACCCATTACCTTAAAAAGTGTGTGTGTGGGGGGGGGGCTAGCATATTATTGGTCAGTAATCCTGTTGAGTCTACGTATACCGGGCATCTTTACAGCAAATTAGTAAACTGAATGTTGCAGATAGTATTTTGGCAGAGCAACAACACAGACTCTGAAAAGATAATACTTGATCAATATTTGATACTCCAGTGTTTAGCAGAGAAGTAAATCTCCTGCTCTCAGAATGAGTTTTATGTTGCCTTTATTGACTTAAAGGCATCTTTTGATTTGATCCATAAAGACCATGCACTTCCCTGAAGCACTGTGATAAAAAGATGGGAGCCTCTAAGGATGATCATGGTATCGGATTCCCTCTCTCTCTCCCTCCCCCTCCCCCCCCTCTCTCTCATAGAGCCTCACAAAAAGTGAATCTGTGAAGCTACAAGCAAATTCCTTTAAGTCTAATTAGCAGTATTTAAAGAGAAGGTCAAATTCAACTCAAATTATTGCCTCTACATTTAACTTTGCATATGTTCCAAGACTGATTTTATTTAATTTTTGGAATTTTTCTTCGTTTGTGACTTTTTTCTTCACCTCTGTCCAATAGTTCTTTTCCTGTTTTGTCCTTTAAAAAAAAAACCTGTTTTGTTCAGCCTGGATATTATTGGTTTAAAAAGGGAGTTTCTCCTAAACTTATTTCATATGCAAGAGCTAACAGCTACACAATTATCATTTTGCTTTTTATGTTTTTTTTCCTAGATGATGTTAAATCATGCTATTATAGCTCTGGGCAAATAAAATCAAAGTGTCTTCCTTTTAATGTTTCAGACAGCAGCTGAGTTAAAGGAAAGGTTCCTTCAGAGAATTATTTGAAATAGACTAATAGGGGTTGTATCAGGAAATTCTGGTAGTAACCAACCATAATATTCAGAAAATCCTTGGATTGAGTATTTCTGCTGGCAAAGTCCTCTCCAACCTAGAATTTTTATATGGTTTTTATAGAGTATTTTTATTTTAATTGTTGTAAATCCGTCAGAGTCATAATATTTGAGAAGAGTGGCTATATAAATTGAAATAATAAATAATATCTCATCAGAACACACTATTTTAAAATCTGCAACTGGAGGCAGATTTTGAAAGTGCTTCATATGGAGACTGCTTTGAGTTCTACATCCACTTTCCAAAGGAGCATAAGATTGCTGACTCAAAAGATGAATAGTGTGGCTGATATACATGAGTGCTGATATAAAGAAGAACGATTACTTTTGCTGGATCTCTTTGTTTCCAATAATATTATTAGTGCCATAAGATCCTGTTCAAAGTCATATTTTGATAACAGTTTACAGGAGTTTTCAATCAAGATACTGTGATTATCTGAGAGGTTCATACTGAAGATTTGTCTGTGTGAAACATCCTGCAGAGCTGTAGTTGACAGTTAGTACAAATGTAGATGAACAATGTCAATCTGTCCATAAATGATGGAACATTCCTAAAATATTGTTGAAGAATAAATACATGGTTTCTTGATGATTGGCCTCTACTTCTTTTGAAGCTGTGTCCCTCCTACATTATATATATATATATCTGTATGAAAATATTGGGGGAAGTCTCTTTGGGTTGGGTCTCATTGTCATATTTAATAACTAGCTTTATCTTTATTTCCAATTAAAACTAAAGAGGCTGTGGTATGGGGTCCAACAGGAAGAATGTTGCTAGTTTTTCTTGTTATTTCAGTATATATGTTGGAAGAAGTGAAAAAAATCTCTTCATCAGTTATCAAATTATTATTTGTTTTTTATAAATAACTGCATTACAAAAGGTCTTGAAAGACCTTTTAAATGGAAGAAATGTTGCAAGTTAATTAGAATGAGGAATCAAAAATGGATTTTAGTTGCCATGCAGAGCTAGCATCTATGAATTCTAGTTTAGTAGGTACAATTGGAAAATAATTTAAATGCACGGTTTCAGAGAAAATAATTACACTTACATTTCATTTATTAGCTGTAAAGCCCTGATTCCTACCAAGCCTCGGTGGCGCAGTGGTTACAGTACAGTACTGCAGGTTACCTGTGCTGACTGCCAGCTGGTGCAATTTGGCCGTTCAAATCCCACCAGGCTCAAAGTTGACTCAGCCTTCCCTCCTTCAGAAGTGGGTAAAATGAGGACCCAAATTTTGGGGGGCAATAGGCTAACTCTGTAAACCGCTTAGAGAGGGCTGTAAAGTGTTATATAAGTCTAAGTGCTATTGCTATTGCTAATGTATAAATCTATGGATATGTAGTATAGTTATAGCTGCGAAGAAACCTCAACTTTTTTTTAACCACAGTTCTTGAAAACCAGATATCTTTCAAACCGAGTCATAGGAAAAACTGCCAAGATTCCTGAAAGTTTCTCAGTTAGGTATCTGAAAAAAAAAATGCAGATAGTGAGACATGTCATTTCTAGTTCCATAAGGGCCATTTAAAGAGAAATTAGTAAGATGCAACCTGTGCCTAGAATTCTTCAACCTGCTTTTCTTTTGACATTCACCAATTTGCATTGGTAGCTGATATTCAATCAGTTAGAAGCTAATGTATCTGGCTACCTTGCTTAGGGATCCTAGAAACTAAATTTTAAAGTTCTTTAATTTGAAATACAAGAAACATGAAGACAGAAGCTGTCTGGTTTGTGTTGGTTTAGCTGTTGATCAATAAACTTACGTAATTACTGAGTTCTGTGAAGTCACATGTCTCAAAAAGCTTCTTTTGTGTTCCAAAATAATAATGAGCTTTAATTGTAAGAAAAAGAGAACAACGCATATTGTTGTACATTAATAGTTAAAAAAAATAAATTTCTTGACACTCTGAGCTATATGCATTTGTATAACTATTCCAAACAAATTTCTTTAAACTTAGAAAACTGGATGACTATGTTAAGACTGTCATCAGGAACCAAGCTCACTAAAAATATAACTTATTTGAGCTTCTACCTAATAATCTTTTTTTCCTAGTTACATTAATCTCCCCAAATAGAATATAATAAAGGTGATTTTTTTCCATCTTTATTTATATATTTACTTCCAGGTGCCTTCCCAGAACCATATTTACTGTAAACCTATTTTTTACTCTTGCTTTTGTTACAGTTTTAGCAGCATCAACTATTTATAGTATTTTACAACTGAATCCAAATACAACGGAAACTTACATTAATTACTTATTGTCTAATATCAGTTGTAAATGGCGATCTACAGATTTATGCAACTTCCAAAACATAACTTTACTACTTAACATGCTTATCTATTATGCTTACTGTTTTCTAAAATGTTTCTGCCCCAAGGGCAAAGCGTAGGCAGATTTGATCTTTGATTTTTCTCTAGAAATCTGAGGTCAGCCAGAACCACAGGCTAAAAAACTGATGGAGCTAGATGCAAAATTATTCTTTAGAAAGTGAAGCCAATTATCTATTTACCTATGAGCCATATATTGTAGTCTGCATTTACAAGTTAAAACACATTGCAGCAGCCTAATTTTGGGGTGGAGAAAAACTTGTCCGCTATGGCTGTTAGTAGCAGGGGTGAAATTCAGCAGGTTCTGAGAGGTTCTGGAGAACCAGTAGCGGAAATTTTGAGCAGTTCAGAGAACCGGCAGCGGATATTTTGAGTAGTTCGGAGAACCGGCAAATACCACATATGGCTGGCCCCAGAGTGGAGCGGGAATGTAGATTTTGTAATATCCTTCCCTGGAGTGGGGTGGGAATGGAGATTTTGCCGTATCCTTCCCCTGTAACAGCCACCAAGCCACACCATGCCCACCAAGCCACGCCCACAGAACTGGTATTAAAAAAATGTATAGGAACTTTAATGGTGGTTTATTTATTTGTTTGATATCAAAGTAAACCAACCCCCATATGATGCAGATGTCACCGTATCATGGCCTTAATATTTTATATATATATATATATATATATATATATATATATATATATATATATATATATATATATATACACACACACACACACACACACACACACACACACACACACACACACATATACATATACAGCCTGCATTTGCTGCCTTCTTTAAAATATTTTATTTCTATGCTATTTTAAATCACTCCCTCAAACAGGAAAAAAGAACTGATAAATCACAGCAGCTCCAAAGTGATTAAGTTAACCTCAACCTCAATCCTATATGGGTTCAAATAAGGCCTAAGTGAAATGAAATTCCCAGACTGCTTTTGTAAAAAAACATTGTTTGCCTATTTTTACCTGAAAATACACATGCACCCTGCATGTTTGCAAATTTAACTGATAAACACACACATACATATAAACATTTTGAAGCATTATCTGAAATTTTATTTCACCTCTCTCCAGCAAAGCCTCCTTTTCCTTTTCACAAGAGACAAAATAGAGTTTGCTCCAGCCTCACTGGGGGAAGGGGCTATGCACGTCATATCCTGGTAGGGTCGTGACCCAGGGACATCTGCATCATGTGGGGTTTGTTTACTTTAATGACATCACAGATTAAATAAACAGATAAGCCACCATCAAAGTTAGTATATGCTACTGCTAGTGGGAGCCAGAAACTCTTGCTGTTCTTTTGCATATTTTAGAGCAATCTACTCATAGATCCAAATATGTCTTTAGCCCACCCATGATTTGTAGATAGCCCAGGGAAAGGGGAATATGACAAGAGTAATGGCAGGACCAACAGAAAAATAGAAAGGAGGGAGCAAATATCAATATTTATTTCAAATTGAAAAGCTCTTTAAGAATTTAAGCTAAAGACTTTAAGGAAATGGAAAGAGAGAGAGAGAGAAGATAGATGGTTAATCCATTACAATTTGGCAAGCATACAGGAGTACTTGATCACATAGAGAAACTTAATTTCAATATAAATTAGTCATTTATTCAGGGGCAGATGCTTCTTTTCCTGTAATCTGCAGTCAAGGAAATGGTCAATCGCTGTTAAAATAGAATAGAATAACAGAGTTGGAAGGGACCTTGGAGGTCTTCTAGTCCAATGCCCTGCTTAGACAGGAAACCCTACACCACTTCAGACAAATGGTTATCCAACATCTTCTTAAAAACTTCCAGTGTTGGAGTATTCACAATTTCTGGCAAGTTGATCCACTGATTAATTGTTCTATTCTAACTGATAGGAAATTTCTCCTTAGTTCTAAGTTGCTTCTCTCCTTGATTAGTTACCACCCATTGCTTCTTGTCCTACCCTCAGGTGCTTTGTAGAATAGCTTGACTCCCTCTTCTTTGTGGCAGCCTCTGAGATATTGAAACACTGCTATCATGTCTCCCCTAGCCCTTCTTTTCATTAAACTAGACATACCCACTTCCTGCAAGCGTTCTTCATATATATATTTAGCCTCCAGTCCCCTAATCATCTTTGTTGCTCTTCTCTGCACTCTTTCTAGAGTCTCAACATCTTTTTTACATTGTGGCGACCAAAACAGATGCAATATTCCAAGTGTAGCCTTACCAAGGCATTATAAAGTGGTATTAACACTTCATGTGATCTTAATTCTATCCCTCTGTTTATGCAGCCTAGAACTGTGTTGGCTTTTAAATATGAGCTGCACACTGCTGGCTCATATTTAAATGATTGTCCACCAGGACTCCAAGATCCCTCTCACAGTTACTACTATTGAGCAAGGTACCACGTATACTGTACCTGTGCCTTTTGTTTTTCTTGCCTAAATGTAGAATTTTACTTTTTTCACCTTTGAATTTCACTTTGTTAGATAGCACACAATGTTCAAGTCTGTCAAGATCCTTCTGTATCTTAAGCCTATCTTCTGGAGTGTTGGCTATTTCTGCTGGCAGGGTGTCATCTGCAAATTTGATGATTTCCTCATCTATCCCCTTGTCCAAATCATTGATGAAGATGTTGAAGAGTACTGGGCCTAAAATAGAGCCTTGGGGTGCCCCCCTGCATACTTCTCTCCATGTAGATGTAGTTCCATTGAGGACTACATGTTGAGTGCGGTTGTTCAGACAGTTATGAATCCATCTGGTGGTGATGCTATGTAACCCACATTTTTCTACTCTATCTAGTAGTAGGTTATGGTCTATGTCAGACCTGGAAGCCATCTTTTACAATCGGGTTTGCAGTTTGTCAAATGCCTTACTGAAGTCCAAGTAAATTATATCGACAGCATTCCTCTGGTCCACTAATTTTGACACTTAGTGACAAAAGAATGCAATAAGATTAGTCTGGCATGATCTGTTTTTGACAAACCCATGTTGGCTTTTGGTTATTACTTGGTTTGCTTCTAGGTGTTTGCTGATTCATTGCTTGATTATCTTTTCCAGAATCTTCCCTGGTATTGAGGTCAGGCTGATAGGTCTGTAGCTCTATTTTTTTCCCCCTTTTTTGAAGATGGGAACTACACCAGCTCTTTTCCAGTCCTCTGGCAGTTCCCCTGTGCTCCAGGATCTTTGAAAGATATAGTTCAGTGGTTCTGAGATCTCGTCTGCCAGTTCCTTCAGAACCTTGGGGTGTAATCCATCCAGTCCTGGTGATTTGAACTCGTTTAGGGTAGACAGGTGCTCACTTACCATTTTCTTCCCTATTTTAACTTGTGTTCCTAATCTGTTTTTTGTGGTGCTGTTTTTGATAGGTTGGACTTTTTTCCCCTTTGTGTAAAGACAGATGCAAAAAAACGAGTTAAGTAGTTCTGCTTTCTCCCTGTCGTTTGTCACCTTCTTGCCACTTTCTCCCAGCAATGGACTAATTGTTTCCTTGACTTTTTTCTTGTTTTTAACATGTTGGAAGAAGTTTTTTTTGTTACTTTTTTACTTTTGTCGCAAGCCTTTGTTCATTGTGAGCCTTAGCTTTCCTCACTTCATCTTTGCGTGCTTGGGCTATTGATATTCTGCCTTAGTTATGTGCCACTCTTTCCACTTTTTATACTTGTTCCAGAGTCCCCTAAAATATAGCTAAAGGTTGTCTTTTATAATGTTCAGTTCCTGTAAAGCAATTACTCCTGTGAACTAGATCTAAAAATAATTGCTGCAGCTTCTATCTTTTACTTTTTTACTTTATCCTTTTATTGCTTTTTAAAATAGTGACAAAAAAGAAACAGAAATCCCCACGCATAAAAATGAAAATACATACATTGTCAAAGCAAAACACACACTTAGAAAGTGCTTTTAAAAGAAAATGACACAGAAGAACAAGAATGAAACAGAAGGAAGGAACAACATGAAGCAGAAACAAAGGAAACAGAAAAAAATAGATCATTTTAACAATAAATAATTACAATTATATATAGTTGTCTAATGGAATTATTATTTATTATATATTTCCAATACTTTTATATAACTATCATTTCTAACCTCCTGTATTTTGTATAAACGAGTCTCATGTTTCATTATATTTGTCCAAACAAAGTCCATGTTTATAGGCAATCTGCTCATAAATGGAAGATCAATCAGGTCCTCAATCCATTGAATAAATTGAGCCATACATTTATATCTTTCCAATGCTGCTTTATCAGCCTTTTGGCCATAATAAAGGCATGGAAAATCTATTTGTATTTTCTGTTTGTCAAATTCCAAGTACCAGGTATGTCATTCAAAAGAATATTATTGTCTGATAATTTTAGCTTTTGTCACACAATTATGATTTGGGGGTTCTCTATGTATACATGCTGTAGTTTGAGGTCTATTGACATGCTTGCTATAGAAGTTAAAACACTCTACCATTGTCTAGTAATATGGGAATCCCAAATTCTTTATTACACTCATGTCTTAGGATCTGCATATCAAATTGATTTTCTTGATGAGAAATATCGTAGCTTTTATTTAGTTTTAAAGAATTGAACAAGTTGTTTCAGATGTCTCAGAAGCTGAAAATGCTGCTGATACAAGCAACATTGTTAACTGTAAATATTGCCCCGGATTACATCTGATAGCTGATATTTGTCTGTTAATGGAGAATATGTTAAAAAATCATCATCATCATCTATCAGTCCAAAGTCAATATCCCTGCTTCCATCCAATTTTTCCACAATACAGGTAATCCTCGATTTACAACAGTTTATTTAGTGGCCATTCAAAGTTACAGCAGCATTGAAAAAAGTGACTTATGACCATTTTTCACACTTATAACAGTTGCAACATCCTCATGGTCACATGATCAAAATTCAGATACTTGACAACTGGTTCACAATATTTATGACTGTTGCAGTATCCCAGGATCATGCAATCAGCTTCTGCAATCTTCTGAGAAGCAAAGTCAATGGGGAAGCCAGATTCAATTAACAACCGTGTTATTAATTTAACTGTAGTGATTCATTCAGTTCAATTCAGAATACATCTGGGAGGAATCTTGAAGGTCTTCTAATCTAACCCCTTGCTCAAGCAGGAGACCCCATACCATTTCAGACAAGTAGCTGTCCACTCTCTTCTTAAAAACCTCCAATGATGAAGCACAACTTTTGAAGGTAAGCTATTCTACTGATTAATTCTTCTCACTGTTAGGAAGTTTCTCCTTAATTCCAGGTTGCTTCTCTCCTTGATTAGTTTCTGTCCATTGTTTCTTGTCCTGCCCTCTGTTGCTTTGGAAAGTAAGTTATTATTATTATTATTTATTAAATTTATATGCCATCCCTCTCCGGAGACTCAGTTGACCCCCTCTTCTTTGTGGCAGCCCCTCAAATATTGGAATACTGCTATTTAACAACTATGGCAAGAAAGATAATAAACTAGGATAAAACTCACTTAACAAATGTCTCACTTAAGAACATAAATTTTGGGCTCAATTGTGGGCATAAATTGAGGACTACCCGTATCATCTCTTTCCCAATTTTAAAAGTTGGGTTTCCCCATAAAAAAGTTGGTCTTGCCCAGCTGGGAAAGTCACAAATCATGATCACATGACCCCGGCACGTTGCAACTGTCATAAATATATGATACCAAAATATAGCAATTCTATTATAATGGAAGAGGAAGCGAAATTATAATACCCATAGCATGTTGTTGTCTGTATTTCCATTGTAACCTAAAATATGCCTAGAAATGTCAGGGAGGGAGGGAGGGAGGGAGGGAGGGAGGAAGGAAGGAAGGAAGGAAGGAAGGAAGGAAGGAAGGAAGGAAGGACGGACTAACTACCAAAAGGCAGGCTATCTGACAGCAGTCTACCTTGGAAATACTTGAGGGCAACTGGAAAAGTCACAAAGAAAGTGAAAATATGATCCCAGCTGTTGCCTTCTTTATTCTTACAACACCTAGGCTACGGAGAGGAATTAGAACTTGTAGAAGAGTGAAATTTGCTCTACTGACAGCTTGGAGCAAACTATTTTTTTTTACTTGTCTATTCCTACAGTTCTATCCTCCACATTTAATTAACTTCTCTCTTCACCTGCACATGGTATGTATCAATTGTGAGACATCAGAATAAAATTGTCAATGGATCTGTGCAAAGAACTACCATACTTCCATTTAAGCACCTTATAAAATAACAAGTGCCTTCTTAAGTTGAGAAATACTGAGCAGAAACATTATTTTACCACTTAGACTTCAAGAGATGGAGTCTTTATAGTTTGCTGTATTAGAGTTAAGTGTTTTAAAATGGTACAGTGTGAAATACAGGTAGCCCTTGACTTAACAACAATTCATTTAGTGGCAATTTATTTATTTATTTAACACAAATTTATATGCCGCCCTTCTCCCAAAGGACTCAGGGCGGCGAACACAAGCTAGAAACATACAATGATAAAAGAAGAGTCTAATTAAAACCAATTAAAATCAAAATAATAAATAATAAAACCCCAGAATCAGAACTCAGCCCATTTGTTGACATAGCCAAGTCTTTAGGCCCCAACGGAAGGAGCGGAGATCAGGCGCCATCCGGAGCTCGGTGGGTAACTCATTTCAGAGGGTAGGAGCGCCCACAGAGAACGCCCTACTCCTGGACGTCGCCAGCTGACATTATCTTTACAATTTGAAATTACAATGGCATTGAAAATAGTGACTTACAACCAGCCCTCTCACTTACAACCATCACAGTATCCCTACAGTCATATAATAAAATTAGGGTTCTTGGCAAGTGACATGTATTTATGACAATTCAGCTTCCTGGAGTCATGTGACCATTTGTGACCTTCCCAGCCGGCTTCTAACAAGCAAAGCCAATGGGAAGAACTGGATTTGCTTAAAATCCACGCGATTTGCTCAACAATTGCAGTGATTCATATAGCAACCATGGCAAAAAAAAAGGTCATAAACTTGGACATGACTCATTTAACAATCACCTTACTTAGCAACATAAATTCTCTTCCCAAATGTGGTCATAAGTTGAGGACTACCTGTACGTTTATTTTACTTTTTAAAAACAAGGTGATAATCCCAGATCAAAACTGTCAACTAGATTTGACCACGTAAAGAAGGTTCCAGCTAATGGGTCACTTAGAAAATTGGGAGCCAGGCGTATCCAACTGTGACGATTCCAGTTGGGACTCCATTTGATAGGACTGTACTTTTCTTTGCTCAGCTAAATAGTTTCTCCAAAAGAAACTGAGCAAAGAAGAGCCCTAGATATTTTCATTCCAATGGAACAAAAATGAGAATTGACACTGTATTGCTGTATTACTCTTGCTAAAGCAATGAAGAGGTTAGCTTGAACATTGATGTCTGCTTCCTACTCTTTAAACTGGGGTCAGATACAGTAACTTGGATGGCTATTCAGGTACTCTCTTTTCCTGCCATCTTCTATCTCCCTCATCTATCTTTATCTACTGCATTATCCTTCCATCTATATATTATTTTCTCTCACACACATCACCATGAAGAAAAGAACCATATACATCCAATAGATAGATTGATTGATAGATAGATAGATAGATAGATAGATAGATAGATAGATAGATAGATAGATGGATAGATGGATAGATATTAGAGATTTATAGAGAGAGATTAGATAGGGAGAGAGAGAGAGAATCGCAAGAGCTAATAACATTAGAAATATTTGTCCTATAGGAGAATCCTAAATCCAGTATATTATTTTATCATAGATTAGATGTTTTATCTGTGATCACTCATTGTATAGGGAAGAGGGGATTGCCATGAAAGACAACTCCCAAGAACTGCTACCAAGGCAACATTCTGATAAAAGGAGTCTGACCCCATGCCAGGAAAGGAATGTGAGCAAATCTCTCAGACAAGCCCTCCCTAGTTGGCATTAAGATAAAGAGAGGGAGGAAGAAGCATCTTCAGACTTGAAAGATTCTGTTACTATAGCTTCATAATAAAACTAATACTGGCTTGTATTGTATTGATTCCCTGGTTTTTACATTGAAAGGCCGACAGTCATTTACTCATGAAATTTCCTATTCAATTCAGCAATTGCAAAACAAATAATTTAAAAATAACTTTTGTGGAATGCTCCCATAGATTTTGTGGAAATCTGTAGATTTTGTGAGGCATTTCCACATCAAACAGGTTTCTACCTCACTTCACCATTCCATTGGATCAGTTGGCTTTAATGAGGAAAAGTTCCACATGAACAGGAAAAAATATATTGGAAGTTAGACAGACAGACACACACAAACTCAACACTATTAATGGAAATGAGTGCCCTGAAACATGTTCAGCTGACATATGGCCAGTTCATATGGCCAGTTTTCGAAACCTCACAGACTTAAGATCTGACCACGTAAAGAAGGTTCCATCTAATGGGCAAAAAATAATAATGCCAAGCAAATATGTATGTATCTATTAACAATGTTATTGCTTCTGGACAAATTAGCAGTTGTAAAGTATTAATTTGTTAAGACTGTAATATGGTTTTCAGTTTTATACATTGTTCCCAACTAGTAGCTAATGCTGAGACTTTCAAGTTAAATTAAACACAGCTCTCAATAATAAATATTCAGTGGTTCTTCAATGTATAATGAGGAAAATTCTCAAGCTTTCAAAATACCTATAAACATGACATATATTTTGTATTATATTTTAAAAGAGTTTTTCAAACAAGAGTGTATTTATTACAAACACTCTGCCAAAGAAACTATTCTGAAAAATCCCAGATTCTTGGCTGCAACGGAAGAACGTGGTAAATTGGTGTTTACAACAGAGGTAGCATCTGTAGGATTTAATTCATTCTAATATGTCAGAATTAAGAATCATCTGACAAGAAAACGACTGACTCATATTCTTTAAGACATACTCATAACTTGTGGGCCACTTTTTCTATTATGGAAACTGTAGATGAGGGATAAGAGAGGGAGCAGTGTAGATACTTTCCTATGCTCTATATTCTATATTTTTCCTTTGTTCAAACTGAAGATTGTGTATCTTCCAATGGTTATGGCACCTCAATTTACTAGATGGATTAAATGTGTGGATGGATTAAATGTGTGTGACTCTATTTCTTCCCCCTCTTTCACTTTGCTTGATACAAATTTTGCAGAATTTAAAACTTGCATCTAATTTACATTCTTATGTTAGATTAATAAAGCAGGATCCTAATATAGATTTCAAATTTCTCTTTATATTTCCTTTCTATATTTTTCGTTTATTTGCTATCCAATGCATTTGGAGTGTCGATTCTTGGAAACTTTTCCTCAACATCACATGTTGAAGCTGATGATAAGTGCTCAGTAAATAGAAGGAAAAGCACATGAAAGACACACAATCATATTAAAGCAGTGTAATGCAGTGTAATGTTTCAACAAGGTGCTTCTTTGCTTATAGAGAGTGAAGCAAAGCTTCGTTTCAGCTACATTGCTTTATTCCCTATGGTTTTGGCTGCTTCTTTGGCTGGATTAATATAATACATCCTACTCAGAGTACTTAAAATTCAGGAAGTCCTCAAATTATGACCACTTATTCATTCAAAATGATGACATCACTAAACAAAAGGACTTACGACCTGTGCCCAAAGTTCCAACTGTTGCAGAACTCTGGTCACATGACCTCTAAGGATCTTCGATTGAATAAAACGTTAAGATTTCTAAAACTGCAACTTGGATACTATAGAGGAACTGGGAGATGACCTCACTTATGAATCCACATTACGAGCGATAATGGGTTCCTTTTGAGTGGAAAAGTCTCAGGATGGCTGAGCAACTACACTATGTAACACTTGCCAGGAATGAAAAAGTTTCTCTATAGATAACAGATAACAGATTAATAGAGTTGGAAGGGACCTTATAGGTCATCTAGTCCAACCCACCGCTCAAGCAGGAGACTCTACAACATTTCTGACAAATGGCAGTCCAGTTCTTGAAAGTCTCAAGTGATGAAGCTCCCACAACTTCTGAAGGCAAGCTGTTCCATTGGTTGATTGTTCTCACTGTCAGAAAGTTCCTTCTCATTTCTAGGTTGAATCTCTCCTTGGACAGTTTCCATCCATTATTCCTTGTCTGGCCTTCAGGTGCTTTGGAAAACAGCTTGACCCCCTCCTCTCTGTGGCAGCCCCTCAAGTATTAGAAGACAGCTATCATGTCTCCCTTGGTCCTTCTCTTCTCTTCACTGGACTAGCCATGCCCAGTTCATGTAACCGTTTTTCATATCGTATACCCTTGACCGAAGATCGGTACACTCCTTCTATCTGGGATGGTCGTCCTCTTCCACCGAGCGCGCAGCTTCGGGAGGGACGCACATGGAGTGGTGAGGGAGGAAGGGGACACCCGCCTAGCCAGCCAGATCAGCCGAATCAACCCTGGCGATCAATGGGGTGACAGATGTCGCAGCCAGATCGCCCTCACATATGTTTTAGTCTCCAGTCCCCTAATCATCCTGATTTCTCTCCTCTGCACTTTTTCTAGAGTTATAGACAGCCAGGCCAGGAGTAGCACTCCAAGGTACAGATCATCATCATTGCATCCTGGTTTGGCAGTCTTAGACTATTTTTTTTATTTTTTATTTTTATTTTTTTTATTCTTGATTTATATGCCGCCCTTCTCTGGAGACTCAGGGCGGCTTACAAGGCGCTAAGCAATAGCCTTCATACTTTTGTATATTTTATACAAAGTCAGCTTGCTGCCCCCACAAACCAGGTCCTCATTTTACCTACCTTAGAAAGGATGGAAGGCTGAGTCAACCTTGAGCCTGGTGAGAATTGAACTTGCAGTAATTGCAGGCAGCTGGAAGCTAAATACTACCTTTAACAGTAGAATTAATCTGCTGCGCCACTCAGGCTCCTTATTGTGGAATCCTAATGTGGGTTGAGTTATAAATTTGTTTTATCAAAAAATGAATATAGTTAATGATAAATCAAGCACAGTTACATCACAACCATCAAGTTCAACATTCAAACAACAATTTGCACGAATGCTAAACTGAACATTGTTCCATTATCCTCTGAAGGATTCTCCAGTCATCTAATTGTCATCTGATTCTGTTCTGTGATTACTTGATGCAACTGGTAAAATCTGTGCCTTATTCATTGAATAAATTATATGAACATAATTTTTCACAAGCACAGGACAATAACTTGCTTCAACATCATGTTAGCCAGCTTGAGACTTAAAGCCATACGGGGGACATGAAATATATTTTCTTCACCTGATCTGGCTTCCATCATATCAGGAAGTTACATCTGTTCTTCAAACAGAACTTATACAAAATGATGTTTCTACCTAACGTGACTGGGCTATTTAGTTTGTTTCTTCTTTTATGAGATAACAGTAAAGGTAATCTATAAACAATCCTATTGTTCCATCTTCCCACTTTATTGCTTTGCAAGAAGAAAGAAAGCAACAGTCATTTAGTGATTCTGAAAATCACTGCTAATCCTTTCTAATGAAAATATGGATGTAAGAAGTAAAACGCATCATTTACTTATAATGGGTATTTATTAATATATAGAAAGTATTTAAAAAAGCATTTAACAATAAAATGATAAAGTGTGGCCCAGCTATTGTAACTACAAGTGGAAACATAATGATCCAGCTCATGGACTGTTTTGGTTGAATGACAACTGAGAATTTGGAATTTGCCCGAAAGACAAAACCTGCCTTAAATTTTATACTGAATTTAAGCTTGGTGCATATTTCATTCCTTCTAATGGAGCTTGCACAAAAGAATTTTCTGGCAATGTGTTGCTTGCATGAGTTTAGCCACAAATCAAATGAAAAACCCCAGCATGATAAATTATTGCAAGGAAAATATTTCAAGGATAAAAGGTGACATTTTGTTTGCCTCTATCTGAACACATGGATCCTTTGTTTTTGCTGTGGCCTTGTCATCTGTTAGGGGAAAAAAAAGGAATGATAAAAGAAAAGAAAATATCCGTTTTCAGGGAGTTCTGTGTGAATACGGTCAGGATTTAGAAGGAAGGAAACAACTTTTCTAATTCCACAAACATTTCTTTCTTTTGGTTTGCAGAATAGAGTTGTAGAAGATAGTATGTAGAAGTTGGATTGTTACCAGCCGGTTTATCGATGGAGATGATTTTAAGAGGATACGCATGTCTCTGAGGCTTATGCTAAGAAAGCAAACAATAAGTAATATATTAAAAACAAAGAGCTCTCCCTGCAAATTAAGTTCATATGACAGAGAAAAATATGGAGAGAAAAGAGGAAAAGGTCATAATACATACAGTATTACAGATGCAAAGTGGACATGGGCACAGCCTTTTGTTTTAGTTTAGTTTAGTTTAGTTTATTGTCATTGAACATGGTACAACGAAATTAAATGCTATCTTCAGTGTACATTATAACTATAAAAATAAAAACATAAACATACATCCTTTACATTCTATATAATTGAAATTGAAAACCCGATATTGCACTATGTCGTAGAATTCAATATGGTTATTGCCCTGGAATAGAAGCTGGTTTTCAGCCTATTTGTTCTTGTTTTTATTATCCTATACCGTCTGCCAGATGGTAATAGTTCCAAAAAAGGGTGCCCAGGATGAGATGGATTTTTAAGAATGTTTTGAACTTTCTTAAAGCAGCGGGAGCTATAAAGTTCTTCCAAAGAGGGGAGAGGGCAACCAATGATCCTCTAGGCAATGATATCGACCCTCTGGAGTGCTGTCCTATCTGCCACAGTGCAATTGGCAAACCATACACAGGTGCAGTAAGTTAAAATACTCTCTTATGGTGCAGCAGTAGAAGGACACCAGCAGTTTTTCATTCAGTTGTTGTTTCCTGAGAAGTCTCAGGTGGTATAATCTCTGCTGGGCCCTTTTGACTAATGCTGCAATGTGAGTGCCCCAGGTCAGGTACTCTCTTATGATAACACCCAGAAACTTAAAACTGGCTACTTGCTCCACTCGGTCTCCATAGATAAGCAAAGCTGGATGTCTGATCTATTCCTTCTATAGTCCACTATAAGCTCCTTGGCCTTATTTGTGTTAAGGACCAAGTTATTCTCTCCACACCACGAAAGCAACCGTTCCACCTCATCTCAATAGGCAGACTCATTCCCACCCCCACCCCCTTCCCAGGAGATCAGTCCTACAACTGTTGTATCATCTGCAAATTTAGTAATAGTATTACTAGCGTAAGTGGAAATGCAGTCATGCACATAAAGAGTATAGAGTAAGGGACTCAACACGCAACCCTGTGGTGTACCAATGTTAAGAATAAGGGCTGAAGAGATATGATTACCTAATCTGACCCTCTGAGAGCGGCCAGACAGGAAATCCTTATTTCAAAGGCAGATTGAATAAGAAAGCCCAAGATCCATAAGTTTAGACATTAGTCTATGTGGAATTATTGTGTAAAATGCAGAGCTAAAATCTACAAACAGCATCCTCACATAGCCCCCCCACTGTTCCAAATGAATCAGAGCCGTGTGAAGAGTGATGGCTATAGCATCCTCTGTAGATCTATTTCTTCTGTATGCAAACTGGTGTTTATTTTCTAGTCAATACCAGGGATAGCATTCCCACCTGTGTGTGAAAACTTTGATTAGCATTGCATTTGTTTACAATTGGGTGGTATTTCTCCTCCTAGGAAGTAAGAGCATTTAATACTGTACATGGACTAGCATTGCTCCGTCTTAACTTCCACATATACATTTGGGTTAATTTCTGGTATATAATCAATTTGGGCTGAGCAAGAATTTAATCCCAACCTTTAATGGAGTGGAATGTGGCATAAATTGAAGTGAATTAGTAGGTCAGATAACTGTATTTTCTAAGTGTTGTCTGAAAGGAACAAAAATCTTAAAAAGCAGATACTATGTATTGCTTTACAAATGAGACTTAAATGTTAACATTGGGTAGAATGTTAACAGAATAAAAGCATTTTTTGCTTTACTGCATAAAAACAATCAACATCATCCCAAAAGACAATTATACCATGATAAAGGTCCCTTGGAGTGTTTCTACGTTTTGCCATTAGAAGTCCTACATGGAGATCTATATAGAAATGTGAACTGATCAATTTTTATTTTTTCTTCTTAACGAATACACTTTAATTGTAACTCCTCATTTTGTAATTATATAACATTCTATTTATATATGAAAGTTAATTTTGTTTAATACAGAGTAGAGATTTTTATATTTTTATTTCTTTTGATCTTTTCCTTTTTGTTCACTGTCATTGCATATGATTTAAAGGAAGGGTGGGTGGGTGGGAGAACATGTCCAGATCAGGTTCCCATCTGAAACCAGTGAGATTTTACCAACCTGTGAGTAACCATGCATATTGATCTTAATGAGTTCCAGACTGGCTACCCACCTTAGGAAGTTAAGGAGAGTCAGCCTGTTCAGTGCTTGAATGGGAAACATTTAAGGAATGCCAGGACTGTCAGCTAGGCTGGGAAATCAGACATTTCCCAGCAGATGGGAATGGTAAACTACTTCCATATTATTGCCATGTATCCATGAAGTCATTAGAATACTCGTAAGGTGATGCTATCTTAAAGCAATGGTCCCCACCCTTTCCACCTTGGAGACCTGGTATGTGTGTGTATGTGTGTGAGTGGCAGGCACATGCACGCATGCACAGCTCCTTTGGCGTGAGTGAATAGTGTTCACACTCGTGGCAATCCTTGTGCACAAAGCTCCACTCGTGCAAGTGGAGTGTGCTTGAGCAGAGGGCACTGGTACTTGCGCATTAAGCTCCACTTGCCCAACACTCGCATGGCCCAATTTGAAATAGGCTGCGGCCCAGTAGTGGGCTGCAGCCTGAGAGTTGGGGACCTTTGAATTAACCAATCATTCACCATAGTGAACCACTGAAGAGAATGAGTTGGCATTCTAGTGGTAACAAATACATATAATTTCCTCTGTTCATGCCCTGATGATAATCTTATACTCTATGACAGTGATGACTAACTTTTTGCCATCGTGTGCCAAAAGTGGGGAGACTGTGGGGGGGTTGCACATGGTGTGCCCACACACATAATTCAATGCCTCCCATTCTCTGCCCCCGCACATGTCCGTGTGACCCCCCCTGCGCTCCCCTGCGCATGACCCCCCCACCCCATTTTGGGCCTAGCAGGCCTCCCTGAAGTCTCCAGAGGCCAGAAATGGCCTGTTTCCCGACTCCCAGTGGCCCCGATAGGTCCGTTTTTCGCCCTCTCTAGGCTCCAGAGGTTTTCCTGGAGCCTGAGGAAAGCGAAAACAGCCTCCCCCACCCCTCTGGAGGCTGAAAACATGCTCCTGGCATCCAAAACGGGCTGTGTAGAGACTCCTGAGAGGGGAGGGGTGGCCGGTGCACATATGTGCGCTGAAGCTGAGCTAGGGCAATGGCTTGCGTGCCTTAGATATGGCTCCGCGTGCCACCAGTTTGCCATCACAGCTCTATGCAAAGATCTATGATTCAGATGACCAGCCTCAAGAGTTACTTTAAACTGTAGACAAATTTGACAAACTTTGAATTCAGCAAGGCTCAAAGATTTAGTTTGGATATGTCTAATACATTATTTTATGAATATTTGTTGCTGCTCCTATTTATGCCTCATAAATTACCCTGCAGAATGTTTATATATGGTTTAAACATAAGAAATAAGCTTCTTATGTGCTTTTCCTAAACAGAATCCTCTTGTGATCACTTACTACATTGTGCCTGTAATCATTTTCTAACTTGTTTAAATCTACTGTCTAACTATAGGATGGACACATTCATCATGCATCTCCTAATTTCAAAAAAATCTATCTGCAAAGGGAGAGTCGAGCATAAATCTTTTCCTGGCTGAAATACTGAGCATTAAAAGGGCAGTTACAGATATAACTGTACCTGTAGCTGGCACAAAATAGCAGACAATGAAAAGTAAGTTGCCCTTAATTCTCATATAATAATTTGGAAAATTAGGACATCCTGAAAAAAAGCTTGCCAAACACTGAACTAAATAATAAAAAAGGGTTTCCCCACCCTTGAAGAAGAGAAGCTTTTATAGGGCCTGGTGGCTCAGCAGACTGATAGCATTGTGATTAACACCAGCTGTCTGCAATTACTGTAAGTTCGAATCTCACCAGGCTCAAGGTTGACTCAGCCTTCCATCCTTTCTAAGGTAGGTAAATTGAGGACCCAGTTTGTGGGGGCAATAAGCTGATTTTGTATAAATATACAAAAGTATGAAGGCTATTGCTTAACGCATTGTAAGCCACCCTGAGTCTCCATAGAAGGGCGGCATATAAATCAAATTAAAAGAAAAAACCCATTTCAGAAATCTGGAGATGTGAAAAAGTGCTTGAAATTCATCTGGAAGACCCATGTAACCAGTTTCAGTCAGCTGGGCTTCTAGCAAATCCCCCCTCCCCATTCACCCATTGTGTTTTTACTCACAATTATTATAGTAGCAAATAATACTGGAAAAAATTAAGAGTCATGCATACTTACTGTTCAACAAAGACACTAAGGACTGTGCAGTGTTTATAAAAGTGGGCAAATTGCACATACAGACACAATAAATTATTTTAAGGCAATTTATTCGTAAAGGCATGGGAGAGAATAATATCAAATCTGTTCAGTGGTAACTTTTGCAAATTCACAGATTTGGCACAATCTATCCAATGTCCAGCATTCTCAGTTTTGATTTGTAATAAATTGCTTTATTTTAGCTGGATTCTTACTCATGGTTTCATGTTTAAATCTTGAAAAATACAGAATCTCAGCTCTGGTCCAAGAAAATTAGCAATAGGAATCTGAATATATAACAGTCAACTTCAACTCTTCCAAATTTACGAAATGGATCAAACCTATTTTGGGGCTGATAAACATTATCCTCTTTGAAATGTACCTACCGCTCTGAGGCAATGTGCTTCAAAGAAGCTCATACGATAGAATTAACATTTTCAGGGCTCTCATCCATAGGTGGGTTTCACATAACTTTACCACTGGTTCCAGAGGTGGGTTTCAGCAGGTTCTGACCAGTTCTGGAGAACCGGTAGCGAAAATTTTGAGTAGTTCAGAGAACCAGTAGTAAAAATTCTGACTGGCCCTGCCCTCATCTATTCTCTGTCTCCCAAGTCCCAGCTGATCAGGAAGAAATAAGGATTTTGCAGTAACCTTCCCCTAGAGTGGGGAGGGAATGGTGATTTTATAGTATCTTTCCCCTGCCACGCCCACCAAACTACACCCACCAAGCCACACCCACAGAACCGGTAGTAAAAAAAATTGAAACCCACCACTGACTGGTTCGCCGTGTACCGAAAATGTGAGCGTCTTAGAAAACATGGCTAAATAGGACAGTATAGCACTAGGGTGGGAGGGCAGAGCGGGGCCACCCACAGGTCACCACTACCGGTTCATTCGAACCGGTCCAAACCACTGCTCTCATCCATTTGGCCTTTGAAGTCCTTCTAAAGTCCTCATATTGCCAGATCTGATGTGATGCTTGACTCCAATGGGATGTCTATGCTAACACAGGGGAAAGGCATTCTTCCTGATTTCACTTGATAATCTCGCTTAGTTTGCTCTATGGTTGAGGTACAAAAGTTGGCTCACACGTTCTTTTTGAGCCTTAAGAAACTATTGATCTCCAGTCATTTTGAAGATAATATTAATATGGATCTCCTGCAAGGCAAACTGCAGCTCAAAATACTAGGTAATACAAAGAAACAGAACTCTCCCATGCACAGAAGATGGCCACCATCACAAATCCTGTTTCTTTGTGTCTCAGTGGTTGAGCAGATTGTTTTGTGAAAATATCTTTAAAAGACATAGGAGGTTCATCCAAGACTGGATGATGAATATTTTCGGAATTAATGTTAGCACAGGCTTTTCATCTAAAAGGTTATTACTTTACTGGAATTTCAGCAGGCCCCCTTTGTGATCTGGTGGGGAGGGGGAATCAAACTTTGAAGAAAAAGAACAATGAAAAGAGATAAAAGCATGATTACTCTGTAAGGGGCTGTCTCAGTATCTACACACATTTCAACAAGGGAATATCATCAAATTCCTGATTAACCACAACTGATATTCTTCATAAGCTCTTTAATTTCTTCCAGGCACAGCAGGCCTAAGTTCATTCCTGGTTCAATTTAAACATCATGCAGCTTAGAAAAGAGGCTGACTCAGCAGTGCCCATGAATAAGATAAACAAATATGTTTGAGGAGGGCCCTCTGAAGACCCTTTCAGCCTCTCAAGCAACAGTTCAGATCTGTTTCAGTTGATGAAATTATCCCAGCCTATGCCTGCAATTACTGCTTTCAGTTATACTGTATCACCTCACATCAGAAAAGTAGAGGTCAAGCTGAGTGGAAAATATAACATGCCAGTCACTCCTACAGAGCAAATCATTTATTCTTTCACAAAGCAGTCAAGGCAAATTCTGATGGGAACTTTCTGCTGAGTTAAGAGCTCCTTCAGGTTCCTGGATGCATAATCCTAGGAATGCAAGCCAGGATAAAATTAGCAACAGTGTAAAATATATATGGTCTGAAGGGATGTGTTGGGATGCAAATTATTTTCCTTCTGGCAGGGTGAAAGACAGGGTTATCCTCCATTTCCTTGGCAACCTTCTTATCTCATTACTCTTCTCTCAGTGCTACAAAACGTAATTATCATTGCAGGGGAGACTGAAAAGAAAGGACACTAATTGTGGAAAAACATTCCAGTGCCATCCAGTTGCATACCTTAATGAAGTTAATGTTAGTTTCTAGTTGAAATTAGATACTAAATTTTAGGCTTAAAATATCTTTTCCATTTGTGTTGAGGCTACAGGTCCCAACATTGCAAATTGGAATGATCTCCCTAGCTAGTAATTCTGTGGTTTGAAGTCCCTGTATGTCAAAATGGTGCCTGACTAGGGAACATTTAATATAGAATCATCATAATCAATTTAGTAGATGTCTTCTCGAGCAGACTTTCTAGACAGTTTCTTAAAGTTAAGGCATATAGCTTTAGAATTATCTTTTAACCACTAACTTAGTTTAAGTGACCAAAGAATTATTCATAATATACAATTACCATATACCTAGATTCCAAAGCAACTTCAGTCCAATCTAATTTTGTCAAGAAAGCTGTTCTTCATTTCCTGTTGTGTGTCCACTGATCTTGGCTTTATCTTAATGAAAGCCCATATGAACATTTGCCATCTGAAATTTATTTATTTATTTATTTTATTAAACTTGTATGCCGCTCTCTCTCCCAAAGGACTCAGGGTGGCTCACAACAATAGAAAAAACACATAAAATTCAGTATTCAAATATAAAAACCAATAAAATCCCCTTTAAATACTGGACAAAAGCCATTTTCTGAGATGGGTCCTTGGTTCATATCATCCTTATTGATAGTTTTGCTTCATTGGGGGGGTGGGGGGAGGATTTGCCTAGTTCCAATCCTTTTTAATTGATGAATAGTCTTTAATTGAGCGATACTCTTTTAATTAATGAACTAATTAATAATTTAATAAATTACGCCAGTCCTTCATAATCCTTAGCCCTAAAAAAGGCCTTACAGAGATCAGATAAAGTGTCTTTGATTTGGATCAGCAGAGAAACAGACCTAAGTTCTTAAACCATTACAGTAGTGGCATATTCTGAGTCTCTTTATCTGAGCCTTTTCTGCACCTAAATACTTCTGCAATATTCTCTGTTCCTCACAAAAAAGCTTTAATGAGGTTTAATATCTTACTCCCAGGATGTTAGAAGGAAAGTACAGTAATATTTCTTTTGTACAACTTATATATCTGTCCTTGAATGAAGCTACAGAAACAGTTGATCATAAGCTGCTGTCCGCCATTCTGAGTGGCTAAGCATTAACACCCTCACACACACACACACACACACACACACACACACACACACACAAGATTGGGCCAGTTTGTACAGAGGGTTGTCGGTTTTCTACTAATGCTTCCATTGCTATCTCCATGACATTATATTACATTCTGATCACATTCTGCATTCTGTATGCATCTGAAAATATTACACTTTGTTTCCAAATCTGATTAATACTGTATATGTAATTATTTCAAGCAGCTTCAAATTTATTTTAAAATGATGCCACTTTTTGTTATGCTGCAAGACAGAATGCATACAGATGACAACCAAACTGACAGAAGAAATAGTCCAATCTGAGTTAGAAAATAATCTGTTTCAGAAGGTTGGGTGACCTGAATAACTTATTTGAATGTTAGGACATATTTTAGTAAAGTTAGTAGATACATTTATTCTTTATGATTTGATACTGTCTTGCTGCATTGGACTTGCAGTTCAAAAGGATCCCTTCTCTGTGATAAACCTACTTTATCAACAACTGTGTCCTTGGATCTCTGCCTACAAGCCTTCTAGTTCCAGTATTAATCTCAATGAAGCTAAAACAACCCCAGTGAATGGGAGTTCATTATCTCCACAGGTAATTCATTCAAATGTCAAAAACTTCTCAGGATTAGGATGTTTCTCCTAGCACTGATATGAAATCTGACTTTCCCTTAGCATGAATCCTGCATTGTGGAAAAAATATCGAATAATTCTTGACTTTCTTTGTGTGGGATCCTTTCGGAAATTTGCTTTAATTTCTCACCTAGTCTTGTCTTTTCCAAATTAAACATGTTCCTTCAATCTGTTTTCAAAGTTGCAGATAAAGGAGGGAAGACAGCTCATTCTTATGGACAATTGGAATGGTTCAAATGAGAGCTGGCAGTTTAGAATTGTGGTCTAAGACATAAAAGCTTATTACACATACGCATTTTGTTAATTTTTGGAGAAACTATCCTTTAAATGAACCTGCCTCGCATCATTCACTAAGACATGACCCAGTTTTCTTTGGCTTAGTATATTATATGAACTTTGTCACTTTGGTTTATTCAATAAACCATGGTGCAGCAAACTCGTGCTTTACAGTAGGGTACAAGTCAGGTAACAGTATTTCTATTAGGAACAGCAAGAAAATGGTATTTTATGTTTTTCCTTATTTCATGTATTCAGTCTTGTCAGGCTGCAGTTCTTTGTCTTTTATTCAATATATAAGCTCCATTTCAAGTTCAGAGTATTTTGTAGCCTGATGTCTAATTGGCTGACCTCATTCCCTCTATCCATCCCTCCTTGTTCTTGTTCCTTTAGTTAAATGGACAAGAGAAAGAACACAACCAGCCTGCTCAAAAGACAAAGATAAGATTAAAAGGCAGCAAAAGCTTCTGAGATGATCAGAGGTGTAATGAATTACTTATTAACCCTGAAGTGTCTCCTTTGTATTTCTGTTCATTTCTTCCTTAGCCTTTTCAGCCTAGACACTCCTTCCTTTTTGTATTCTCTTATGACATTCTCTTACAAAAACACAAAAGACTTTTGTTTAAAACCAAAAAGATATTTTGTGTGTGTCATGTCCTACATTAGTGTTTTTCAAAACTTGGCAAGTTTAAGGTGTGTGAATTTCAACTCCCAGAATTCCTCAGCCAGCATTCTGGCTTGGGAATTCTGGGAGTTAAAAGTTCACACATCTTAAATTTGTCAAGCTTTGAAAAACTCTGCCCTACATGATGAGCATGAAATCATTAAACCTGATGACTGAAAAAATCAGGGGTATCTGCTGTGATGTAAAAATGGGATCAGCATCTCGTCTGGTTTTATTGTAATGCATGTAAGAGTGGGCTGATCCATCAGATGGGCAGCCCAGACTAAAATGATCTAATAAACAAGATCAACAAAACAAATCAGTAGCTTTAGACAAACAATAAACATCAACCCCGGGCCTGGGACCAAAACCATGTTTTCAAAGCTTTTTGGAACCCTAGAAGATGTATTTAACCCCATTTATTTATTTGTATTCCACCATTATTATTTTACAAATAACTCAAGGTGGAGAGCATATCTGACACACCTTCCTCCTCTGATTTTCTCCACAGAAAATGAGAGAGTGACTCCACAGGGCTGAGAGAGTGACTCACCCAAAGTCACCCTACTGGCTTTCATGACCAAGGTGGGACGAACTCATGGTATCCCACTTTCTAGCCTGGTGCCTTAACTATTAGACCAAACTGGCTTTCTAGATGAAACTGTCTCTCCCATTTTATAGAGGATAAATATTTGTTTTTAGAAGTGACAGATACATTTTTAAAAAGTAGTTTGTCTTCTTAGGGCTGAGAGATAGTGATTAGCCCAAAGTTACCAGTTGGCTTTGAACCTGAATTAGGAGAAGACTTCCTGGTCTCCTGGTTTCTGGTTGACTGCTCTTAATTGCTACACTAAATTCTTTCTGTTTCTCCCTTTCTCCCATTCCTTGCCTCACACATACATATATACATACCTCCATACATTTAGCTTATGTTGCTAACTGTTTCAAAGTTGCTCACTGTCACACTCCTCAACGTTGGAATCCCTCTATGAGGGAGACGGGTGGTCCAGAAATGTGAAAAATGAAATATGGAATAAATAAAAAAAGGCTGGCACAAATTTAGCATGTTTCTCAGAAACCCGAATAATATAGCCTGGGATTAAACCTTTATTGTAAGAGGTATAAGAGTCATTACAAACAGCTGATATAGTCATTGAGTGGTATGAATTAATATCTCAGTTCAAATCCAGTGCACTTTTGCCTGCATTTTTGTTTGTGTAACAGTCTTCCTGCCTCATGTTTCTCACACTCGGTTGTTAATAACAGTTGCGCATTTACATTCTTTGCATTTCTGTTGGGAGAAACTTTTGCCAATGACAATCTCCTGAAGTCTCTGTTGATGTTCTATAAGAAATACATAGTGATATTTTTATAAAGATAAAATGTGATACTCATTCCTTGCATGTTTAGTGTGAAAAAAAGAAGTTATGATACAATAATACCATTCCAGCTTGAACTCTGCTGGGCACGATCCAGTGATCTCAGATAAACGTTTCCTATTTCCACTAAGGTATCCATAACATTGAGTTGAATATCATACGAAGGAGGAAGGAATATAATTATTATTTAAGCAATTAGAATAATTGCTTATCTCCCTTGGGTCATCAAGAGAGAAGAGGGAAAGAGAGAGAGACTGCAGCCATACAAAGCAGATTGTTGCAATCTATAAAGTATTGCCACAGAAACATCTGATTCTGGTTTCTATATATGAGCATATGGATTGCATTCATTAATAATCCAACTTTCCATGGGAAAAGTTATGACCTTCTCTTAGTTACTAGCAAAGTGAAAAAAAAAAGAATAGTTAATATTATTGCTGAAAACGTTAATCAGTTAGTCATTAATTGAGCAGTGGATTACATATCAAGCATATAAATTAAATGAATCGGCTCAAGGAAGCTGCACTCTGTTGCTCTTCTTGTTGGATGAGACTTGAAGACCGATCAGAGACAGAATGTGAGAACTCTCCAACAGAGTATTAGCACTTAGAGCTCTCAGTAAACAGGAAATCAGATTAGGCTAGTCATTACATATCATTCTAAACACCATGCTTAAGAAATTAACCAATTTTCCAGTAGCAAACGGGTGGGGTATCATGTTTTCACTTATTACATTTAATATCTTGTGCTCTATTTTAAGGCACTTTTCAAAGGTATCATTAACCCCAAGCAAGGAAGCAAACAAGAGCAACATTTTCTTTCCTTCTTCTTATCAGAACTCCACACACTCCCTTGACCCCTTCATGAAGTGTTTCGAGGATGCTAAAAAACATTTTAAAAATGGCTGCTCACCTCCAGGATTTGGTGTTCCTGAACCAATTAGGAATCACACAGACATAAAAGCACAGTAAGGTTTATTAATGTTAGTTGTACAGTTATAACTTATTAGGTTATTGTTTTTCTCCACTTTGGTGAAAAAAAATGCCAGTATTAATAAAAATATTAGAAGGGTTTTCATCACGAGTGAGTTCTACTTATCTTTACTACCGGTTCGCAACAGGAGCGCATGCGCTTCTGCACATGCTCAGAAGCTTCTGTGCATGCACAGATCATCAGTGATGATGTCTGGGCAGGTGGGTGGAGCCTCTGCCGCCCTTACTACCGGGAGCAACCCACCACTGGTTTTCACTCTTCGTATACGTCTGACTTTTCTGACTTTGTGCCATTCCATATTCAGAGAGTCATTAATTTGCTATAGTATTGTTTCTGATTTAAATTATTGGGTAGAGTGGTCTCTAAAGTTCTCAAACAATTAATTGGCAACAATCATATCTAGTAAATAGGGTTCTTTGGGAAAAAAATAGGAAGAGCAGACTCTTCAGGGTTTGGTGAATTTGATGCAGTAAAGATGACAGCTTTACCCAGTTTTAATTTCCCCCTCACATGATTCCAATTTTCTCCAATATGAATAAATTACAATTTGGCAGATTATTATAAATACATTTATAAAGAAGGAAAATGCCTTAAATTTATTGGTTTTGAATGGTATTGTTTTTGGATTAATAAAGGAGGGCTTACAATTCTGAATTTGGAACTGTATGCTATAGTGTTCCTAGCAGGTTTATTCACATATTTAGAAACAGTACTAACATTCCCAGATTTATATATAAACTTTAGGTACTGCTGTTCTAAATTAAACAGTTCCATTTATGAAAATTAAAAATAGTTATTATGGTAACATTGCTGGGCCTTCTTATGATGCTGCATTATAATTTTGGTTTTAGAAAATGGATGATCTGCTTCAACTGTTTCCAATACTAAAAAAAAACCACCAATATCTAATTTTTTAATAGAAACAAATACCATTTAACGTTGGAAGGATAGAAGATATTCAGAATAAATGATTTATTGAACTGAAGGAAACCAAATCTCAAGATCTGATGAGGGTTTTTTTTAAACCAGAAACAATAAATATTAAATACGGAGCTGTCCTCTGGTGAATTCTAGAAAGAAATATTAGATTATTAATCCAAAATGCTTAGCAATCTGTTAAATATTATAAAGCTGCTATTTTATAAACAATGTACTTATAACATAAAAATGGAATCAGATTGTTCCTTGCAGTGGAAAGAGTGGAAAAATTCCATTGGAAAATTTCCCTGGGGTTTTCTACAAATATCAATATATACTATAAAAACTTATATATAAACTTATACTATATAAACTTTGCTCCTAGAAGCACGAAGCTGAAAACACCAGCCTGAAGATGACTAATGAGACTTCGTTGAAACGTCGCCAAGACACTTCGAATTTTATGCGGGAGAAAACCCGAATAACCAAAGACCTACATACAAACACCCGCGAAAACTTCAGAAAACATATATAAACTTATTATCAAGAGTATGGACAATAGTTCTTTCAGAGGAGTGTATTCAAAGGCTGAAGAAGGACAATTTTATACTTATCGTTTAACCTTTAATATTTTTTTACATAGATAGATAGATGATAGATAGATAGATAGATAGATAGATAGATAGATAGATAGATATAGAGATATAGATGATATAGATATAGATATATATCACCAGATTTGAGTTTAAATACCGATATTAGACCAAGAGTTTTTGTAGTCCAGTGCAGTAATCTGATACCATATATGAAGTCTGAGTTCCTGGTTTGTGATTTGTAACATTACAAGGATTAATAGCATTATTTAAATTTAAGAAAGGTTTAACAAAGGCTCCATTAGAAAGAACCATCATACATTTTCTCCCTTGTTTTGTGAATTCATCATGTAATTGCAATTTCCCAGCCCCCATCTTCTCTTTCTGCCTAATCAATTCTTGCAATTAACGTTGGCCTAAAATTTGAGCTGCTGCTAAATCCTGCTGAAATAACACAAATCATATATAACTGAAATACTTTGTGTAAAGCCAGCTTGGCATAACAGTTCTGTCATTAGGCTAGAAATAAGGAAATTGACCTAGTCCCATTATAGGCACTAAGCCAGCTGAGTGATCTTGGGTCATTCACTCTTTCTCAGCCTTAGAAAGCAGGCAAGGGCAAACTACTCCTGAAAAATTGCCAAGAAAAGGTCATGGTCACATGATCAAAATTTAGATGCTTGGCAACTGACTCATATTTATGACAGTTGTAGTGTCCTGGGGTGATATGATTCCCTTTTGTGACCTTCTGACAAGCAAAGTCAATGGGGAAACCAAATTAACTTAACAGTGTTACTAATTTAACAACTGCAGCGATTCACTTAACTGGCAAGAAAAGGTTGTAAAATGGAGCAAATGCCATGTCAATAAAATTTAATTAACATTAAAATGACAGCTTTATTAATAAATAGAACAACACGAGTCATTGTTGGTTGCTTTCCTACTATCTAACCTTAAAAATGTATGTGTTGTGCATTTAAAAAATATTTATTTACATAAATTTTAAAATACCCAACTCCAAATAATTCTGGGTTTTGTACATAAAGATATCTAATATGTACACACTATTCTGCTAAATTTTTTTCTTCTATTTTGACCTAGATTTGTACGATTTGATAGCTTTCTAGTAACCTTGACTATCACTAAGTGTTGTATCTTTTTATTCTTGATGAATGTATTTTATTCTCCTTATGTACACTGAGAGCATATGCACCAAGACAAATTTCTTATGTGTCCAATCACACTTGGCCAATAAAGAATTCTATTCTATTCTATTCTATTCTATTCTATTCTATTCTATTCTATTCTATTCTATTCTATTCTATCCTATCCTATCCTATCCTATCCTATCCTATCCTATCCTATCCTATCCTATCCTATTCTATTCTATATTACTATAACATAAATCTTCTGTTTGTGAACCAAATGTCTCTCCATTAAAACCTAACTGAAGTTGTTGCTTTAATAATAAAGTATAATGGCTGCTTTGTTTTGTATGCTTTTAAGAGAAAACAATCTTGTCAAGGCTGCAACATAATACAGTTTATCCTGAGTCTTAGTTAATAGTATTACCTATGTAGAGGCTTGATAACAAAATATTTTCTCATTCCTGAACTCAAGGATGGCAAAAGTAAAAGTGATTATAGGCTTTGAAGGATGCGATTCCTGCTCCTATGGTTGATAGCATCTTAAAAAGGTTCACTTGTAATTAATTCTATTCTTCATTCAATATGTAAACTGGGTTCACAAAATTATTGCTAAGCAAATAATGGGCTACCAAGTTGTATGAATGTAGCCACAGTGAGGCTGCTAATTCTTTTAGTTGTCCACGTATTAAGTCACAGTATCAATCTCTATGGATTACATATATATCATAAAAAATTAGGGTGAGAGCCTTAAATTCTGGAATTATTTGGATGGTCGTCATTATTATGGAGTTGACCTCCTTACATTTTATAAAATGATAGAAATTCACCAATATTGATCAAAACCATTGTGAGTATCATTTTGCTTCCCTTTTGCAACAAACAGTGAAAGAGGATAAGAATATTCAGTTGCAGGCCCTATGTCATAAACATCTTCAGAAGAATGAAGGTGGTTTATCTAATAGTCCAGCATTTCAAAGCCTAGTTTCTCACAGAGAGTATAACAACATCCAGTCTGTACTGTGCAGACCATAAGTAGGAACAGACTTTTAATTTCAATTTTAAATAATTGAATCTTGTACATAAATTGCTAGCATGTTGGGAAAGGCAGCTTAGCCTGGATTTCTTGTTAGCAAAATGTTCAAATTATTATGGAGGGTGGGGTAAGTTTGTGAATTTTAGATCTACCTCTCCACACATGGACCTCTCACAAAGATGAGTTCACAACTTTGAGGAGTTTTCCATGCGTATCTATGTATGCCAGTTGACTCTCCTCCCAGGGCCACTCAGGGATCTACCTCATGTGGAGGAGCCAAGGTCCTTTCCTCATAACAGCAAGTGAGATGCCAATAATGAACTAAGCCTGTTCTCAAATGTCTTTTAAAATGTTAATATTTATGTTTGTCTATGTACTAGAATATTTTTATGTGTTTATCCTGGAAAGATGCCTTACCTACAGTTTGAAGGGATACAGTCCATCTGTAGGTTTAATAGTTCAGAAAGAGTAGTTTGTTCAGATTAAAAAAAACAACTACATCAAATAAAATATTTTACTTCAACTTCAATATCTTGAAAGAGCTGATTTTTGATAAAGGCAGGGTGGATAGCCTTTTATCCTATAGTTTATGGGCTGCAGCATCAATCCCCTGACGTCCATATCTATACACTCTTCAATTAATGTCCAAAACTTAATGTCTAGGTGTGTGTGATTTGCTGTCAAGTAATAGATTATTTTATTTTTTTTCAAACTTTAAAGATCTCATACAAATGCCTACTTTTACTTTTCTTTTACTTCTTTATTTAAATTTTTTTATAACCATTTCCAACCATCTCCAAAGTGGTGCACAATATTAAAAATAGATTTGAGTATGAGGAATGAAACTCGCAAGAGAATGTAAGCGCACAGTACCGTTAGGATAAAATGTTTTCACCATGAATTGTAATAAACAAGATTTAAGCCAACATTTAGGACAGGAACCACAATACTTTAGCAAAGCAACTATTTTTGTGATGACCCCTATAGAATTATAACTATACACTTAGAATCTGACTTTTCCATATTAATCCACTACTAAGCATGATATATGCTCAGTAGTAGCTATCTGTGAACAAGCCATTTATCATGGGTGTTTATTTTGCACTAGTGATAGCTGCAGGATTTTGGCATAGCTTCAAGGTTTCTGTACAACTATACAGAATGACCTAAGTGTAAATCTGACAAATGCCAGTGTCTGATTTGAGGAGATATATATCAACAGCCACCATTTGTATACTCAGGCCAATACACATTTATGTTTAAACCAAGTAGGAAGCAATTGCGCAGTTGGTTTCTGCAGTTTGTCTTGTAGTTATCCAAGCTTTAGAAATATTAAATCTGACAGGTATTTTCATGCTACCACACATATAGGCATGCATGCCAAGTAATCTGCCATTAGGGTGAAGGGATATTTATATTTGCTATAAATATGCATACAAAGCATACAAAATATTGTTTATGAGTGTATTGTTTACAAGCTTTCCACTTAGCTCCCTTTTCTTCTTTAATAGGACTGTTTTACAGTAGCAATAAATGTTGTAGCACCTTAAGCAGTACCCAGTGTAACGCAGCATACATTATTATCTGCTTTTACTCCATTTCCTTAAATGAAATGCTGCCCTTTTTAATAATTTACAAAATGGCAGTTACATTCAACCGATGAAACATAAGGATTTGGAAGCCTGGAAACACATCCTCCTGACTACAAGCTGAGGAAGCAGGTCCTGTAATTGGCAGGACAAGAAAGGGGAAGCTTATTTCTGCAGGATCTTGAGTGTTACAGTGGGAGACTACTTGCCTGGGTCATGGAATGGCATTCTGTATACAGTATAGTTGAGGTTGTTGGTCCTTGATTGAGCCCATCTGGGGTCTAAGGTGGGAAGCAGTGATGCCAGCATTCTTTCGCATTTGGCTGAGCAGGGACTTATAGTCAGTTCAGAAACATAGACACCTGATAGCATTCTCTCAGAGGCAGTTACTATCTGTCCTAGAACTATATTTAACTTTGTCAATATGCTTTCTTCCAGTCCTTGATAGGTAGAAAATCACATCAATATAAATTGCACTGACCTGGTGGTCAAGGCGTCTCTTACCTCAGGAATGAGGTAAGGAACTGGTGCTGTTTTGACATAGGGAATTAAAGGGCAAGGATTGGTAGATTTCACAACCTGCATTTCTTCTCTCATCAAGTATCATTCCATAGTCTTCGACTTATGACCGTTTGCTTGCTTTGCTACCATTCAAAGTTACAACAGACTCCCTTCCAAAAGGTACTTACTATCATTAGTACATTATCATTAATATACTCATTACTAGAAGTAGCTATTGGTAATTTTATGTTCCGTTTTTCCCATTTCTCTTCTATAGCTATTTATATAAGTGATCTGAATCTCCTACCACTTAGTTTCATTGGATTACTTTAGATTCCAGATTTTTTAGTGAGAAAAACTTTAATCAAATGTATCTTAGGGATATGATTCTTAAAGGCTAAAAGACAAGCAAGATGTCTATGGAAATTCTCAGTCATCCAGGCCATGGTTGTCCCAAAGGTACTTTTTGCAAGAGGCAATTGGACTTTCTGGTTTTTCTTTGAAGAAGTTTTGCTTCTTCTCAAGAGAGCTGAAGAAGCTTCTTGGATGAGAAGTGAAACGTCTTCAAAGAAAAACCAGAAAGTCCAGTTGCCTCTTGAAAAAAGCAACTTTAGGGACAAGCAAGAAGATATTCCCAAGAATAGGTGATTTTCCAAAATCTTGTTTTGATTCAAAAAGGTTGAGCTTTGTTTGTTGTTTGGAGGCTTAAGTTTTTAACAGCCTGTGAAACAACAGAAGCTGTAAGGAATGTTGGAAATCCAGAGAAACTACTCTGCTTATGAATTAAATAATGTATAGAAAATAATGGTTGGAGGTTTTTTTGCTAAGATCAATGCAAGGGATGAACATTTTGTTCATCCAGAAAGTGATCCTTTCTCTCTTTCCTTCTTTTCAAACTCACAGGCTGCTAAGTCGATTTCTTTTGCCAAGCTCTTTATTGTATGACAGCTTATTCAAGTTAATTTCTTCCAAATGTCCTTAAAACCTTTTGAATGAAAAAAAGGTTTACTTTTTGAATAAATATTTGACCTTTTACGCACAAAACTCGCCTCCTTTTTAAAATGTCCATGAACTCACTCATATTTGAATGTGTATATAAAAATGCTACAGTTTGGATTAGAGAACCGGGAGTTGCTATTATGGCCGTGGTCTCAGAAATATTTCTGTTTAGCTGATTTGTTAGATAAACAGAATGACTGGAAACTCACATTGTGCAATTAGGCAACTGTCCCATAGCCTTTGTCTTGACATATGCTTCTAAACCAGTAGCCTTATTTACCAGCTTTATTCCTGTAAAGTTCAATCTTTACTTTTTTAACTGAATGTAATGAAATTTATGTTACTATTTTATTTTTATTTATTACGTTTTATTTCATTGTTTACCAGTGAGGTAGACGTATATATCATAAAACAAATTAGCTTAATAAAAGTCTGGAATCTGAGAGTAGCTTTTAAACGAGTCAGTCATTGTGGCTCTACTTTATGAAAAATAATGATTTAATTTTCATATATTCTCCTACTAAAAATTAAATGTTTTAAGTATGCAGGATGGTTTAATTGTAGTCATTTAGTAAGCAATAACAGCTGAAGTTAAAGATGCAGTTCAATCTTAAACATGTGTACAGGTTCTTAATAGTGAGTAGTAGTAGCCCTCACCGGCACAATTTACTGAAGGTATATGCTCAGAAATACCCATTGTGTTTAGTGGTGCTCATTCTCTTGCGAGTATATTTAAGATGGCAGCTTTACCCATAGCTCCTGTCACTCGTTCCAGCTCCTGTGGATCCAGCAGTTCGAAAGCGGGCAACTGCGAGTACATAAATGTGTACCACTTTGGTAGGCAGCTTAATGGAGACATGAAAGGAACCCCCAATTGGGCATCCCCCAGGCAACTGTGATGTCAACTGGCTAATCTTTTCAACCTGGAAGCTACTACACAACTGTAGTAATTTACCCACAGCGTAGAGACCTCTACTAGGGATTCAAACTGCTGACCTTTCTGATTGACACGCTCAGTGTCTTAGCCACTGAGCCACCTAGTCAGGAAGTTGAAGTCATATGTGGACTTCAACTTCCAGAATTCTCCAGGCAGCACAAGGATTGGGAAATTCTAGGAGTTGAACTCCACATTTCTTTAAAGTTTCCACGGTTGAGAAACACTGTAATAGATTATCACTAGACAAAGTCATATTTTATAAGGCTTTTCTTATACAATGGGCCCCACTAATAAAATTAGTGCTGCTTAAAATGAAGAAAATAAGGCATGTGATCTATTCTATAAAAGTTATGCTTTTGAAATCAGATGAAGTTATTAATGACAAAATGGATGTATTTCAGCAATCAGAAATGCCAGTCACACAGTTTTGAGGATTAAAAGAAATTTATTTTCAGGCACTTAATGAGTTAAAAGTCCTACTCCAGATTGTAGAGCATCTGATTGAACCAAAGAGGAAAGTATCTTCCTGGAGGAAATGCAGTTTGTTTTCTATATACAGTAAAACTAGTGCAATTTGGTGTATTCTCACATAATAATCAGCAGCCATGAGGAATAATAGTCTCTGTTAAAATATATTGTAGTCTGAAGTATTTTCTGCGAACATAATGCTAAATCATTTATTTTAAACTATATGCATGAACAGAAAGGATCCCATATGAAATATTAGACTTCTTCCTCTCTATTCTTTAAAGAGGAAGAATAAACCAGAATTTAATTTATTTTGCAGTAAATTCCTGGTTTGTTTAAATAAACTCGAATCAACATGGCAAACATGAATGTTCAGTTGTTTCTGCCTTGTTTACAAAGGACATTGAATGCCTAATCCTTATATAATGATGCAGCAGGAATCTGCTGAAGCAAATTGAATTTTGGTTTATTTCCTAGGCATATGGGGAAAAGAAGGCAGACTTTCCTCAATATAGAAGAGTGGAGCAAATACTTTTTTCCATTTTTGGAAAGGAGGCAGTGAATAAATTTTGGGTGGGTTTCGGGCATAAGGCAGACCTTCTGTAAGTCAAAAGTGGATGTTTTATTGGCTACATCTTTCTCATTGGCCAGAGGTTTCTCACCTCTGATTTAAAATGTCTTCTATTTGCATGTAACTGATATGTGAACTTAGAAGCAATATCATTTGCTTTAAGCATAAGACAGCAGCTTCTGCTTTTCTTTGATACTAATCCCTAGCAAAAGCAGTTGACAACAAGAGAAAGAATACAGATAGTCCTCAATTTACCTCTACTGCGCCTAACATTTTGGTTGTTAAGTGAGACATTTGTTAAGTATATTTTGCTCCATTTATGACCATTTTTGCCCCAGTTAAGTGAATCACTGCAGTTGTTAAGCTAGTAATGCAGTTGTTAAGTGAATCTGGCTTCCCCATTGGCTTGTCAGAAGGTACCAAAAGGTGATCACATGACTGCAGGAGCCTGCAACCGTCATATATATATATGAATCAGTGGCCACATGTCTGAATTTTGATCACGTGACCATGGGGATGTTACAACGGTCATGTGAAAAATGGTCATATGTCACTTTTTTTCAGTAACTAAATGAACTGCTGTAAATCGAGGACTATCTGTATTGTCAATTCCAGACACAATGAAGGGGAACTGATTACTTGTTTTTGCCCAGAGACCCTCAGTCATTCCAGGCTTCATAGTGCATCTACTTCTATAGCACTGGGTGCAGCTTAAACAATTTTGATTGTCAGTCCCCCAAATGGCATGGAAAAAAATATTTCTCCAATAAGAAATTCATCTAGAGCAGTGCAGTTCATTTAATTTTGGTGTTCCTTAAATTTACTTAACAGTGTGTGGTTCTGTGTCTTTATTCTCAGATCTCAAATGCTCAGTTGATAGTTCTGTCCAAAAAAGGGCAAAAACTTCTACCAGGAGACAGACTGAACCTATGGCACATTTCTTTAAAGTTTGGAAGCTGCACAATAAATTGTTGTTTACTTCCATTGACTGTAAAATGAAAGAATTCTTGTTATCCTTTGGAATATCTAGAAGAGTCAAACAAAATAGCTCAAGGCACGAAGTCCAAACTGATTTGACAGAAAGCAGTGCTGATGAGAGACATGAGATTATGAGCACTGTGCTCATTTGAAACCCTAACTTGACCGCCTCTCAGTTCTCCTTACGTAGCAATGCCCAAAGCTACACATTTCCATCATAATTTTTATGACATTTCCATGGCTGAATGAAAAAAAGCAGCATTGTAGCTATGAAATGGAAGAAATGTATCAAAAGGCATCATTTCGTAATTTTGCTTTCCTAATTGACATTAACTTCAACATTTTGCCTATTGGTTCAAATATATCTTAAGAGTGGTTACTTCCCCTTCCATCACTATGCATACATCCCTCTTTCATTCCCCACATCTACTACAGTAAACAATTAGTGCATAAGCAACAGCATGTTCTGTGAAACATTTCATTGCATAGGTTGTATGAAACAGTTCAGGTTTTTTTTTTTTGTTCTGACTTTGGTTTTTCAGTATAGAATTATTTTAGAGATGAGCTTATTCATTCTGCTTTAATATAGCACAATATTCTTCCAAGATAAGTTTTAAGTGTCTTTCAGATTCGTTCTTGGTTCTTGGTTCAAGAAGTATAGAAACTGCATTTTCCCTGCTCAAGACTCTGAAAAATAGAAGGAAAAACAAAGCATTAAAGATTTTCTTTTTCATTGTATAAATAATTGAATCTTTTGGTTTTCTAAAAAAGATGCCAGAAATTAACTTTCCTGCAATGAAATTGTGTCATGAGTTAATATGATTGTGTTACGATTAATCAAAACAAACTTTTGACTGTTCCAGCTATTAATTTTTACATATTTATTTGGCATATTGATATACCACTTATTTTTAAAATTTCAGGGTGGCTTATAATAAAAATAATGATACATATATATTACATTTTGTTTGATTAAGAAAAATATATTATTTTTTTCTGATTTCATTCAATTCTGCAATAATGTCGCAAACATTGAACAAATATCAAATGCAAAGGATAACTGTAAATGTATGGATAGAACCATTTTATTACGAATGTTGCAGGAAATATAGATAATACTGATTTAATTATTCATTCCTTATTCCATTCATCAAATTTGTATGGCTGCCCACTGCCAAAAAAGCACTCTGGTGCTGTACAGCATTTAAGTAAAAAACAAATATATAAAAACAGTCATCATTAAAAGTAGAAAAATCACATGAACAAAGAAAGGATTATATTAATTGCAGTAAGCAAACCTTTGTAAGATCTTCTTGGTCCCCTGGGAACTCAGGCCTAATGGCACAGCCATCTTTAGAGACTTGTGAAATGTTAAGAGAGATGGATGTGTGTGTGTGTGTTTTATACATGTATGTATGTAACAAAGTTTCACATAATCTATCACATAGTTATTTTTCACCATATATTTCTGTACAATTTGTAACGTAAGTCTATGGCTATAGCTCTGTGAAGAGAAGGAATGAAGAATGATTGCAATAATTTCATAATACTCTTCAAATACCTGGGAGAATATCACACAAAAGAAAGTCAACATTTGTTTTCTATCATTCCAAAGAATGAGTTGGAAACATGGGTTGAAATTGCAGGCAGGCAATTTCTGATTAAATGTTAGAAACATATTCAGCAGAAAGACCTGTTTGAATGTAAAACCTGTCATCTGGAGAGCTAGTGGACTCTCCTCCATTGAATGTAATTATGCAGATGTTGGACAGTCACTTGTCAGGAAAAGTTCAGTTTAGATTCAAGGATGGACACTCTCCAGTCTGTGATCTTACATAGTCCTTTCCAATGATATGATTCTATGTTCAACCCATTGTTGCGACAGAAAAGTTCTGTTCTGTTTGTTTGTTTGTTGGTTTACAATGTGTATGTGTTTGTTGGCTGCTCTGCACCTTCCCTGAAAGAGGAAGTCATGTTAGGATTGATATTGCTAACTACCCCACATAACAAGAGCACCTGACAGTTTAATTCTGCTTCACCTACTTAGTGTTTTTGTTCATCATGAAGCACTGAGAATGCAGCTAAGAATGTCCAAAGCTGCATTTGCAGGTATCCGTTGGAATATCTTGAGCCTTGTTATGCCTAGGTTATCACACACCCTTCTTGAAGGGCAGATACATAACGTGGTGAAGACAATGATGCCTGCCACATGCATTCTAATAAACAGTAGCCACAGCAGAGAGGGCTGACCCTTAAGCAAGTCTGGAACTTGCTTAATATTGAACAAGTGGAGAGCCATTGCTCCCTCTCACCACCTCCTAATATATCAGAGGTGGACTTCCCTCCCCATAGTTCTGCATCTGATATTATCTGGCCCATCAGGAAGACGTGGGACCTGCCGGGTTTAGTTGTACATCCTGCTCCGGAGCATAAATATGGAATATATCTTTCGGTAAATCACAGAGACTCATAAATAAATAAGCTAGTTTTGGTTTATAACCTTATATATATATAATCACTTTTGCGTTTGTTTGTTATCAGACAAACACAGACAAGCCACTAAGTAGAAATAATTAGCAAGTATTAACTCCTTTGCAAACGAACACTTCACGTGCAATGCAAAGTTGTTAAAATTAACAGCTGTATTTCCACTGACTTTAAGTGGTCCTGAGAATCTTTTAAAAATAAACTATATTAAACTTAAGAGAAAAGCATATATTTGTTGCTAAAAGAGTCACTGTAATTATCTGGAAAATACAGCCTATATTTTTATTTTGCCCTTTTCTTATTTTATCAAGGAGCTTTGAAGCAAAGTCTAAATATAGAACATTCCCGAAAAAGGGACTTGTAGCATTTCTGTAAGCCACTCACCTGATTTCGCTTGAATCTTCAAAACAATCCTTTTACTTGTTCTGTATCAGGGTCCAGGTCAATATCATAGAAGCAAGGCCTTGTGGGCAATCCAGGCATAGTGGTCATCTAAGGGATCAAAGAACCAGGAGTTACACTTCAACAATTGTAACCTGGAAACCTCTCTACACGTAGATAGGATGTAGTAGAAGACCACAATGTTCTTCATGGCCCATAGAAAATAACTAACCCAGTTCTACACCAGTTCCTTTTGCTAAGCCAAATCCCTTAAAATGATTGCAAAGAATTTCTGGGAAAGGAAATAAAAGGCTATAATATCCCAAACCTTATGGGACTAAGCTTATAAAAAGGTGCTGTGTTCTAAGAGATAGAAAGCAAAGGAACGCCTATGGAATGTAAATAGTTAACTACAGTGGATTGAAAGCAGAAACTTTATAAATACCATACTTTATGTATATATAGTTTGCATCCGACAGAAGTCTTGTTATGACCAGCTTATTTCTTTTTATTTTTAGGACCCATTTAGTAGTATAAGCATTTCCAAAATTATGGTTGTTATCGATTACAGAAATAATTTGACATGAATCATACTGCTGCAATATACTGAATAATTAATTGAAAATAATTTTAGCCTGGATATTACAAAGGTTGGGCGGATATTTTTGTAGCCGATGAAGATGGAATGTAAGTGAAGTATCTGATTTCATACTTTTTTGGGGGGGGGGGTATAAATTCTAAATATGTTTCTAAATAGGCAATCCTCTATTAACAACAACATTCGGTGACCATTTGAAGTGACAACAAGACTGAACGAATGGTATTTATGATTGCTCCCCCAAATCATGGCCTTTGCAGTGCCCCATGGTCATGGGATCAAAATTTGGGTGCTTGAGAACCAGCCCAGACTGAAGGATGTGCTTCAACTCTCCCCATCTGCCTATCTCCCCACCCCATCTGTGCCTTTGGCCACCCTACCCTCTGCCACCCCAAACTTCCCTTAGCTGACAATGGTTAAGGCAGTGGAGTCTTGTCTGCTGAAGGGAGCTTGCCAGGCCTGACTAGGGAAGCAGCAGCAGGATGGAGCTGGCAGATTGAGCAGGGCAGGAGACACATGAGGTCCTCACCTAATGACACTGTCCTCACCTAGTGTATATTGGAATTACTGTTGCTTAGTAATGCAGTCACATGATGTTTTGCCTAACAACATCTTCACTTAGCAATGGAAATAGGGTTGTTAGGCAAGATTGCTGTATATAATATTCTACAAACTGAGGAGAGTGCTTGAACTATTTCCACCAATCTACAGGACAAATGTCCCTCTTCCCAACGAGAGAAAGAAAGATAAGTGTTTATTATAAACCCTAAGAAAAAAGATCACCATAATAAAATATTGCATAAAATCCAAGGATTTGTGAAACAAAAAATAAGATTCCTGGTACAAAAATACACTCAGCAATACACTCAGGAGCTATATATTCTTTTCCCTTTCCATGATTCTTTTTTCTCTCTTGTTTCCTTCCCCAGTATTCTTGTATTTCCATGAACTTGGTAAACTGCTATTGACTAACAATTAAGGGAAGCTCATCAACTTCCAGTTTTCTCTCCTCAGAATCTTTCTTCTGATTCTTAATGAAGAAAGAAAACTTTATTTGCATGCTATTCTGAATATATTGCTTTACATAAAGCTAAATACATACACCAATTATACAGGGACTGTGCAGCTTGCATCTTAATAGATCTTAAAAGAATTAGCTATAAGCAGCTAATTAAAAGACAGAAATGCCCAGCATCCGTCTTGATGTAATTAAAACAAGCTGATTATATCCTATGACAAAACAAATGCCATGACAAAAGTTTATTGCAAATGTTCTTGGATCCTGGCAGGCTGATCTGGCAACAAATATGAAAACAAACATCCAAACAATAGATAGGAACAACTAGGGTGCTTGAATCAATAGTATTGATACAAAGCAGAACCAATTATAAGGTACTTTCTGCTTGGACACAAGCAGACCAAAGAGGAAAATTGCAATAATTAAATGAGCCAAGATACATTTTGCCATGAGAATAACAATGCAGAAGGTTATGATCTCATTCTAATTAAACACGATGGCAAGAAATTCATAATTAGATCTCCTCTGATTCTTAAAAAAAAATGTTATTTGTCATCATAAACTGCAATGCTAAGAAAAGGAGGCACAAATCCTTTCCCCTGTATAACATTCTCTGAATCTGAATTCCTCATCCAAGTGTTACAAAGCCTCTAGAGAAAATATCAGTTTGGGATATCCAATTGTGGTAAAGCATTTTGTGGAAATTCACATAAACATAACAGAGAAGTGATAGTTGAAGCAATCTATGGAGGGAAAGATTGTAGGAAGGGCTAATATTTAGAAATATTTATGTCTTCCTGAGAGGAAGACAAAAATCACAACAAAACATATTTAATGACTCCCATTATCTGAGAAAATTATGAAAACAGAGGAAGGTTTGTGGCATTATTCATTACAATTCCCCAAACTGGAAACAGCTGATCCAATTGACATTCTCTCTGTACACACACACACAACCAGTTGACTTCATAAATTGCCTTATTCAGCAACTTGTAGATAGAATTCTTTATTGGCCAAGTGTGATTGGAATCACATGGAATTTGTCTCTGGTGCATAAGCTCTCAATGTGCATACAAACAACAAAGTGATAGATCATAGATAATAAATCATAAGATACAACAATAAATCATAAGACAACAAAAAATGATACATCATAATTCACCAATAGGAGAAGGTAGTAGGAAAGATGAGAGATGAGAAAGATGAGAAGATGGGTAAATTTCTTTATGCAGAAGACAGTGCTGTAGGAGTTAAGTATTCAGCAGAGTGATGGCATGGGGGAAGAAACTATCTTTGTGTCTAGTTGTTTGGGCATGCAAAGCCCTATAGCAGTGTCTTGAGGGGAGAAGTTGAAGCAGTTTATGTCCAGGATGTGAAGGGTCTGTAGCCCCTGAACCAGCCCCTGTTCTGGTTCATGCAGTTTGCAGGTCCTCAATGGAACGCAGGCTGGTTGCAATTGTTTTTTTCTGCAGTCCTAACTATCTGATGAATACTGTACCTGTCATGTTTGGTTGCTGTTCCAAACCAGACAGCTATAGAGGTACAAATGACAGACTCAATAATTCCTCTGTAAATCTGTATCAGCAGATCCTTGGGCAATCTGAACTTGATGCATCAACTGAGTTGATGCAGGGAGAACACTCTTTGTTGTGCTTTTTAATGATGGTTCTAGTGTTAGATATTCGTTTCAAGTCCTGGGAGAACCCAGAAACTTGAAGGTCTCTACTGTTAATACTGTGTTGTGTAATATTGTAAGAGGTGGTAGTAACTATTCAACTTTTAGGATGCAAACGACCAGCTGTCTGCAAGGAATATAAATCCTTCCATTCCCCCCTATCCTGACAGGACAAAAGAAGCTTCTTGGATGAGAAGCGAAACGTCTTCAAAGAAAAAACAAGAAAGTCCAGTTGCCTCCTTTTTTCAGGAGGCATGGTTGTACCTTTGGGACAACCATGACCTGGATGACTGAGAATCTCTACAGACCGAAAAGCAGAATTATCCAGATATCAATGCTTGTGAAAGGTGCCCAGGTCATCCTATTGAACAATATCTCCATTGAGGAAATGGTTTTTGGAGGACTGGGAAAGATTGCACAAGGATGTAATACTTCTTTTATTAGATATTTTGTTCGTATTTGACCTTAGGGCTGCAATAGATTTGATGTGATTTGATGCCTCGAGCGACCAAGATGGAGTTAGCTTGGAGATCAACTAACATTCTAAACTTTGTAATAAGAACTAATTTGGGTGGCAATAGTCTTTTCAAAAATAAATGAAATAATTACATTTTGTTTCAAGGGCATAATTCCTGTATATCCATAAGTTCAGTATCCCAAAAATTGCTTAAGAACACACTAAATCAAATTTAGAGATGAATGGGTTTATGAAAATATATTGATTTATTTTATATTTATATAAATATGAGAATTAAAATGTAATAACTACTACAAATTTAAATGTCTATGTTAATATAGCATTTTAAAAAATATATTAATTTATTGATTTTTTTAAAATTAAAAACAATGCTAATATTAAACACACATATGCATTATTTTTCTATTTATCCACAATTAGAAAAATATATTCATTTTACTTCCTCCTTATGTGCTGCTACTTGCTTATGTGAATGATAAGGCCGCAAATACAAAATTAAGACTGGCTCCCATTCAAATTAGGCAATCTTTCTTGAATACAAATAAGGATATTTTATTCTCTCAGAGAAGAAAATGTATCTGTTCTTCAAACAATATAATCAACAATTGAAATTGGGACAGTGTTTATGAAGCTTAAATATTCCAAACAACATTATAAAATATTATCTTCGACATGGGAAGAACTTTCAAACTTCAAAAACAAAGTTCACCAACAAGGCACAAAATAATCAAGCCATTTCATAGATAGAAATTATTCATTCCCAGTGTTAAGTATAGGAACTTGAAACCAAGAACAAAATTCTGCATACTTTCATTATGTCACAATACCTTCAAGTCTATCTATCAATCATATATTCGCCCAAGAAAAACTGGAGACTTCATGAACAGATTTGTATGTATATAGATTTAAAATACTGGGCGGATATAATTATTGTTACACTGAATTTTTCTATTCTGCTACTCTAGGTCTTACAGTTGTTTATATCCAAAAGCTCGACAGGAAGTCTTCGGCTTATAATGGCAATTGGGACCAGAATTTCTATTGCTAAATGATGTAGTAGGAAAGTATGACATCACTTGACTGTGTTGCTTAGTGACGGCAATACCATCAGTTCTGGTTGCCCTCATTAAGCAAGGACTATGTGGATTGTTAAGCACATAGTAACCTGACCCTGATTGATCAGTTCTTGGTGGTTTACCCATTACCTTTGCTTGTGGGAAGTCAGCAGGGAATGTCAGAAATCACAATCACATGATTGCAGGGATGCTGTGATACCAGAACTTTGAGGACCAGTAGTAAACGCCATTCATTCAGCAGCATTAAAAAATCTTAAGGGAGATAGACACTCAGAGCCCCAGCTCCCTCCCCCCAGCAGATATTTTGTGCCCTTTAAAGACTGGGCCAGCCAATCTACAAGACAAAAGACATCCAGCTCCAGGGTGATGAGATTAAGACATGACTCTCTGGGACATAATAGGATTAACATCATCTAGCAGCAGAGCTCACCACATGGCACAACATACTCCTTCATTGCATCAGCCCAAACGTCAAGTAATCTTAGCTCAGAGAAACATGACCTCTACAGGGCCCTATGGGAGTCTGACAACAGCCAATAGAATACATGTTCTTGCACGGGAACAGGAAGCTCAAGTTCAAAGCCCAAGAGAAGGTATAAAAGCCACCCACTCAACTCCATCTGGTCAGCTGCTCAGAACCACCCATGTGCTTCTGCTTCACCATTAAACTATCTTTCCAATCAGCCTCCATGTTTCCAGTGTTTTTTTTTCCCAGCTTGGAACTGAACCAGATGGATATTTCTTCCAACAAAACACTTTATTTAATGGTAGCACTCACTAGGAGAAATGGCACCACAGACTATTATCAATCTAGGATCACTATAGATTGGTTGCAAAAAATACTAATAACTAGTAGATGGTAGAAAATTATAGATTTTATATATTTTTCTTACCATCTTCTGGTTTTTGAATTTTTGCAATTCTACCACATTTCCATGCTAATTGCACCACTGAGATTTGATGTCCTCTCCTGTATTTGCATTAATGGCGCCCATCTGAATATTCCATCTTTTATGCACTTTCACTGCAGACAGCATTTCCATTAATGGACTGTATTAAATTGTCCACTAATTTTGGCCATAAAAAAACCCCTGACATAAGTATAAAAGCAAACCAACCTCTGATTTTGATAGTTCCTACATGCTCTTGCAGTAAAACATTCCCTTAATTTGTCTTTGTTTCCATTAAATCCTTTCACATTGTTTTATGACTAATAAAAGAGTAAAGTATACGACGGCACAATTTTTAACAACTTTACATATGTTTAAGGCATGCATAATTCAAATAGCATATTTTAAAGCATTTATCTAAATGCAAAAATATACATATGCTCTATATAAAAGCAGCTCAGGACAATGAAATGTTAAATCCTTTTAATTCTCCCTTCTTTTAATGAGGAAAATGCAGAGAAATGTGTTCTTATTTTCCTTTTGTGAATGACAACATTTGGTTCTAACCTGAAACGTATAGCTATGCATAGTTTTTCATGGGAGGTGGTCATATATTTCCTTAGGTCAACATACAGTATATTTACCTCACCTTATTCAATAGGTACTTTAGTTATAAGCTCCTACACAATGGAGAGGAAGATTGAAAGTAAAGCATTTACTTGGACAGCTATGTAATGCATTCCTATACTGTGTTTGCAATCAGAGCTTTCCCCTAAAATTTGGTTAAATGAAAGCTAATAAAAATGAACTAACTTCAACTTTATGAAGAGCATCCAGTGGAATGGAATATTCAGTAGAACACAGTAAAGCCGAAGTGATAAAATTGCTCTTAAATTCTTGGTATGATTTTACTGATAGCCCTTTTATATGCATTGTGTATTAATTTAAGTTTATTGCACATTCACTGTGTGCTTTGCATTTTTGTAGTTTTATATGTGGAATTTAATATTTATAATTATTAATATTGTAAATTCTCTGTCTCTGTTCTCTGTGTGGTAGCGTACACACCCACAAGATACTGCAGAGCCTAAACATGCCTCTGTTTCAGTAATTTTCTTGCAAGGCATTTGTTCTTAAACCCCACCTCATCCTTACCATTCTCTTAAAAAGCTATTTTAGTTTCTCTCTCCCTAGCCCACTTTTTAAAAGCATCATATCCAAAATTCGGCAAAATTCACTATTGCTATTTCAGGAGAATTAATATCAACTGACTAATTTAAATGTGATATTTAGTATATTTATGCATATGTTGTCAACATTCAATGAACTATGTGTTTCAAGCTTAAGGCTCTCACCACAAGCTAAATATCTTAACCTTAGATCTGTTGTGCTCTTTCTCTGTCAGTAGATACATTCCTTATTTTAGATAATATATTCCCTGAAATTATTCATTTCTAATATAATCATGATTCTTTGTTCTGTTTTGGTTCTCTAAGCAGATGAGCATGATGGCTCATGTGGTTAGGGCACTGGGCTGACAATTGGCAGGCTCCCGTTTGGGACCTGGTAGCTGCCGTGTGGTGGTGGGGAGCTCCCGTCACTCACTCCAGCACCTGCTGACCCAGCAGTTGGAAAGCAGGTGAATGCGAATAAATAGACGGGTTATCACTTTGGTGGGTACCTTAATGGGGACATGAAGGAGCCCCCAACTAGGCATTCCCTGGGCAATGGTGATGTCACTGGTTGATCCTTTTAACACGAAAGTGCTTCGGTGCTTCCGACATGGAAGTATAGTATAGTATTCCTAAACAGATTTTGCCGAAATCTAATTATTTTCTGAATAATTAGTTTACTTAGTTAATTAGTTAATAATTAGTTTCTGAATAAGCTTAATTGCAGTTTCTGAATTCTAATTATGTAGCTGTCTTCATTTTCATAATAAAGTTAGTAAGTATGTCAAAAAACTAAGGGAAATACTCTACATTTCAATATACCTTTGATAAACAAACATGAACAGACAAATAGACAATAATCAATAACTAACTAACATTGTTGAATGTATGCTGGAGTTTAAGAACAATTGGAGATCACAAAGTGTTCCACCATTTTCTGTGATATTATTCACAAATGTATCTACTATATATATATCCAAATCTTAAAAAAAAAAAAAAGGAACAGATTTGTGAAGATGATGATGTTCCTATGTTCTGAACCTTTAACTAGACATGGGTCTTTATCATTGGAATGACCTAGGAAGATGCAAGTAAAATTTGTTTAGGTATATTGGCTTTGAAGAGCAGAGGAAGAAATTAATGGAGCATGATACCATTAAGATATATTAGATCTATAAAGCTGTCTTCTATGAGCCACTAATTACTGATACAAAGAATGAATTAACATTCTAACCCACTATTTAAAATCAATCATTTATCGAGGTTGCAAAGAAATGTCCCAAATGTGTTTTTATTTTTCTAATAGATCAGCCAATATAATATGGTAAGATATTGTTTGTTGATGAGTACGAACAAATCAAAGATCCAAACTGCTAGAAAGTCAGTGCTTGCATTAATTTATCACCAGAGCAATCCAGATGCTGTCCATTTTTAAAAATCTGCTTTACATCAGGGGTTCCCAAAGCCTTCAGCTCATCAACCCTTTCATGAGTTTCAAATTGTTCATTTAGTATTGAAAATGATTTATTAAATATTACGTTAACTAATAGTGTTACTACTACTATTACTAGCATCAACCCCAGTATGGATAATACTGATCACTTTGAGGAAGCCTGCTTTATATCAAACCAATTCAAATGATGGATTTCAAAGTAGTCACTCTATGAACAATATGTGAATCTTTTTAGTATTTCATCTAATTTTAAAGCTTTTAGATACTGCTTCCTACATTTTGAAAACTATTTTTCTTTTCTTTACAAGTTAAACAGCAAAGAAAGGTTTTTAACTCCCATTAACCTTTGGAAGGACTTTCAAAAGCCATAGGTAATTGATTTCAGGCAGTGGTAATTCTGATAGGTAATTGTAGATCCTGGACTAATGGCTTATTGGTGGTTATGTTTCAGAATGACCCTACATTATAATTCAAGTTGTGGAAGAATCAAAGTGCCTTTATCTCCTATTCTTTGTTGTTTCTTTGTTTTACAATTGCTTCTACATTCTGCATGTGTTTGGAGGGAAGGAATCTCTTTGCCAGTTGTAATTAAACAAAGAAATTCTCTAAATATGTACAGTTTTGCATTAAAGCTCACTAAAACGCTAGCACTATGGTTCCCATAGGGATAACTCGAAGTTTACTTATACTGTGTTAATGCTAATGACTTGTGTTTCTCATGAAGACAATTACAGTTTAAAGTGAAAATAATAAAATGAGCATCTATAACCCTACACGTGCTTAGACAACCATATCATGTATAATATGATATATACAGATATTCCTTGGCTAACAACAGTAACTGAGACTGCAGTTTCCATTGCTAAGGAATGTGGTAGTAAAGCATGACATCACACAACTGCATTGTTTAGTGATGGCAATCTTGGCACTCCTTGTTGCCATTGTTAAACAAGGATTGTGGTTGGACAGGTGGCATGAGTACAGTGGGGCTGCTGCCAGATGGGGTAGAGGGAGAGCAATTTATTGGACTAATTTGTGACCTGCCCTGTCATCTTCCCCATGGATTTTGCTTGTGGGAAGCCAACAGGGAAGGACTACATGATCACAGGATGCTACAATTGTCGTAAGTGCAAGCTGGTTGCCAGGGACCCAGATCACAATCACATGAATGCAGGGATGCTGAGATGGCCTGAATTTTATGGACCGGTCGTAAGTACCACTTGTTCAGCGCTTTTGCAACTCCAAATGGCAGCTGAATGAGTGGTTGTTAATCCTGTACGATTTAAATAAGAAACAACCAAACCAAACCAAAATACTTTTATATGACTTCCCTCTACCAACCACAGTAATATTTAAGAAAAATAAGAATTAAGCAGCAGTTAAAACTGCACACAAGAATCCATATATTGAGAATCACAATAAAAATGCAATTTATGCAGATTTTGAAACCCATCTACCATGTACCATTACTAACAAGAATGATAGCAAAATAGCCCTACTGCCATTCTGACTCCCATCAGTACATTTGCTTTGTAAGTAAACCTCTAAATCCTTTTAAAATGATGTGTGGAACTAGAGTAGCAAGAATCAGAATTCCATAATTGGGGATCCAGTTCCTGAAATGCTGGTTGGAGTAACTCGTGAAAAGAAAATGGGGGGGAAAACCCTGTTCTATTGATTATATTGGATACAAAAGCTCAGATCAAGTTAGGAACTGGGATTGGTGGTGAGAAATAACTATGACAATTCGCCATGGCCAACTTGCCATAGGACAACTCCCTGTGGGCAAGGAGTTCCACTAATATCAAATAGTGGATTAGAATCATTAAAGAAAGGATGCAAAAGGCGAGACAGTGTGAAATGTGAATGGCAAAAATTAAAATATTTTTTTAATATAATTAAATAGAATTGTTAAATTGTCCTACAGCAAGTTGTCCGTGGCGAATTGTCCTGCAGCAAATTGGCCGTGATGAATTGGCTGCTGCAAGTTGTCCCATTCCGACTTACACATCAGAATGAGAAACTTCCTCGATAGAAAATCAATAAAAAGCCCTGCAATGAGAAGAAAGGGGGGGAAAAGAGAGAGGCCCTGTGCAACGCATTTTGCAAAGTTCTGAATTCAGAAATCCCTAATCCATTTTCACACGGCAGTAAAGAAGATCCATTTATTGCTACTGCTTTTTCTTCCAGATCCGATAAGGGGGACAAGTTCAGGGATTAGAACAACCAATTACACATTAAAAATGCTACCATCCTCAGAGCAACCCCACCCCCATTGGATTATGTAGCTTCAAAGGTGTCAGCGATGCGAACCGGTAGTAAAGGTAAGTAGAACCCATCCCTGGTTTAGATGCCCTTTTACTTAGAGCTCACGTTTCTGTGATGAATGGCACATGCTTAAAACCAAAATTAATGTCATCCATTGCACTCAAGTTTCAAAGCAATTGAATAAACTGCCTAATCTCAATTTAAATCAAAACTATGACGTTGCTTAAATATCTTTGAAAACATCATATTGTGCATTAGCTGTTTTCCTAATGGTCAGTGCATCAACTGTACAAAATAGAAATATCTATTTTAAAAAAGAAAAACGTGGAAATTCAATCTACAGTATGTTGCAGAACATGAATTTGGCATTCTACAATATCATAATAAATAAATTTGAAAGAGATGCTCTAAAGAGAAGCTATTTGGCTTGCGTTCTTACAAACAATATCAAAACATTCTCTAAAAAACAAATACTTTTGGAATTTTAACAAACACACCTGAGAATTGCAAAAGACATCAAGGACATCGTTATCTCATAAAGATCCCAACAGATAATTCTGGGAAGATTCAGAACCACCCATCTGGTAAGCAAATATGAGATCCATGTTGGAGTGCCACCATGTGGAAACAAAAGTTTGCAAGATGTGCTTGGAATATTTCAATTAGCTGTGAGGATAGTTTTTGCCGAGTGAAGAAAGGAGCACCACATGTATCAGTACTGATCTGAAGATAACAAATATTCCTGCTGGAAATTTAGGAAAGCTTTACACATATACACTAAAAGCAGAATGATAATGAAAGTTGCAACAGCATTTGGTAGACTCTGCATACGTACAGTAGTAATTTGGTGCAGATTCACTTTCATGTACTTCTACATACTGAATCCACAAAATATAGGCAGATCATATAACTACATCCTATACTATTGCTATTATCTTCCTGAATTACACCTCATGAATCCAATTCAGAGAGAAATCTGTCCTCCAGTCATGAGGAAGAAGTTCTTTATGAAATTGGACACCCATTAGAATCTCTTTGGGGGGGGGGGGAAAGCATTTTCTTTGTAGCATTTGCTAATGCAAGTAAATGACAAAGAAAAAAGTACTAAATGTTTTAATACCAAACAATTACATCCCCAAGGGCATCAAACCAAGTTGCAATTTTGAGGCTGAGGGAGGGAAACACCATTCTCTCTCCTCCATTACACAGACAATGGAGTAAATACTTCCAGACAGGGGAAAGAAAGCAATCTTTTGGATAACGAAGGCTTCCTTTCCTTATGCCTTTGTGGATACCAATCTGCAGAAGATGATGGAAATTTCCATTGCTCAGACAATACAAAACTGTCTATTACTAAATGGAATATTGAAAGAACAAAGAAAAAATAAAGAGAAGAAAATGATTAAAAATCAGCCAACAAGAAAATGTGTATCGGTCATGTCTCTGGGCTCAAAGTATTTCATTACAGTGGAATTAGAACCTCTATCATTTAATGAAGAGGAACACTGTGGCTCAGTGGCTAAGACGCTGAGCTTGTCTATCGAAAGGTCAGCGGTTCAAATCCCTAGTGCCGCATAACAGGGCGAGCTCCCGTTACTTGTCCCAGCTTCTGCCAACCTAGCAGTTCAAAAGCACATAAAAATGCAAGTAGAAAAATAGAGACCACATTTGGTGGGAAGGTAACAGCGTTCCTTGCGCCTTTGGCATTTATACATGCCAGCCACATGACCACAGAGACGTCTTTGGACAGCGCTGGCTCTTCGGCTTTGAAATGGAGATGAGCACCACCCCCTAGTGTCGGGAACGACTAGCACATATGTGTGAGGGGAACTTTTACCTTTACCTTTATCATATAATGATGTGGAATATGATATGCTGGTTTGAACATCTGATTTTCCTCTTTTAAGCATTTATTTTTTAGTTAATTCACTACTGTATACTTCTATAAGTTGCTCCTTTAAACTCCTTTCTTCTATTTCTTCCTTGAGTAACTCAATAAAAACAAATATGGCTGACTAATTACAGGAGAGACTCTCAAAGGGAAGGAAGCTTTCTTTCCCATCTGCTGAAGGCGTGCCAAACATTCCTAGCAATGGATTAGATAAAGAGAGCAAGCTGACCGTTTTCCTGGCAGGCCGAGAAAGGAGAACAAAGAGCAAGATATGATCAGAAGAAGAAAGCAGACCCCAGAGTTTTATGAAAGCTTGTAATGATTCAGCCATTCTATCTATCAGAGACCACTTAAAATGAAAAAAAACTTTAATATGAAAGCAAAATAATATGCCTATCCAATTTGCCCCTTGCCTTTGTGCTCTCATTAATCTTAATTGGTTAATATAGCTGGCTGGGATTTAAAGAGACAACTTGATCCATCTTTAAAATGTATTAATTACATCATGTTCTGTCTCCAATATACTTGTCCTGCAATTTACTCGTCCTTAATGATCTCATTGAAATCAATGTCATTTGACTGAAATGAATTCGTAATTTCTCATTCTGTATTATATGAGAAGTACTGGAAGGGAAATGTTATGATCTCAGAGAATAAAGACAAACAAAAGAAGATTGTGGCAGACAGGTGTCCTACTTGTCCTGATCCCCCCCCCAAAAAATGTAAAAGTATTTTACATAGAAATACTCTCAAAATGAAAGCCATCCTTTTTTCTTTTGTTATCATTTATATTCGTCAGGTTTTCTGTTTTCTATTGTAAACTGTGAATGAACCTTTGCAACAAAAACTACATCTCAGATTCAACTTTTAAAAAGCATCTCCCAATTTCCTTCTCAGGTTCCTATCGTTCTTTCAAGAAATACATACAAGGAATATAAAAGATGCTTAAAAAGATGCTGAGCTATGAAGGCCTAAGTGATTTATATCTCTACTGATATAAGTCATCCAGATTTTGATTTAGCAAGCATGAATTGTATTCTGAATACCTTTTCTGTTACTTTTTCTGATACAACTAAGTTCTAGGCAATTCAAGAAGCCAACATTTGATGAATTTGAAAGAACAAGCAAATAATTTTATAAAATTTTGCCAGTGCACTTTTAAAAACCCAATTCTAGAAATAAAAAAATCAACCCCCTCGGAGATTCCTGCCATTCTCCAGACACAGTGAAATGCATTTCCTACTGTATTTTCTTGCAATGCAGTTTAATGGAACAGCACATAATTGCCATTGATTGGAGTAAAAGCAACCAACAACTTCTCAGTTGTTTCATAGTTTCATTGCTCCATTTTTCTTTAAACTTTTATCCTATATATTTCTGGCCTCTAAAAATGACACATTCCATTCTTTATGTCAAACTTATCAAAATTAAACTATTTCCAGCTGCCAAAATAGCTATAAGGGAAAAATGTTATTATAATATATTATATAGTGCTGTTAGCAAACTGAGGATTTTTCCCTCATCCATTACAATTTAATATATACCCCCACCCCCCAAAAATTCCCTGGATAGTACAGTAGATGTGGCAATTATAATAGCAAATGCTTTCCTAACACACTGTATAATTAAAACCAATTGTCAGAATCAACTGAAAGAAGGCAAGTATGCAAAGCAGGAAATAGTCTTGACCTATTAGACTAAAAACAAATTATCTTCATAATCCAATTATACTGATGTACTGTATAGCCTATTCTCCCTTGTGTTGATTCTGCTCTTGTATTTGTGATTTATCTTGAACTACATTTTCACACATAAAAATGCAACTTGTGTTGTAATTTTTCCCGTTATCTTTTTTAAATTTGTTCGAAGTACACAAACTAAAAATGAGCAGGCAAAATCCCAAGGGGGGAAAAAGACTATATGTACACTGAGTTTTGTTCAGCCCAAAGGTTGGTAACCTGTGCCCTGAGCAGCCCATTTGCACCCCCAGGACCCCAACATCACACAGCTGCAATTCATCAATGAAATAGAAGTTTCTTAGCATTAAGATACTGGCCACATTGTGTGTGTGTGTGTGTGTGTGTGTGTGTGTGTGTCTGTCTATCTATCTATCTATCTATCTATCTATCTATCTATCTATCTATCTATCTATCTATCATCTATCTATCTATCTATCTATCTATCTATCTATCTATCTATCTATCATCTATCTATCTATCTATCTTCTATCTACAGTATCTCAAAGGTTTCAATTTTGCTTCTGGAGTGTCTCATAAATTATCTCAGAATAAATGTGAAAAAGGGTGACATGAAGATGGAGGTTGAAATCATAAGCCATGTGCGCTATTGCTTATTTTACTGTATTGTGACAGTGAGAAAGGGCACCTCTCTTGCTTGCCAATCTTTTCTACTCAAAATGACATGATGCAACTGAAAACGTTGATTCTAAAATACCAGAACTTCTACTTAACCGTTGGTGACCATACCTAACATCACATGCAATCTGTGCCTTCATTGAAAGACCCTGGTTCAACAAATAAACCATTAGAAAGCAACAAGTAGTGAAGAATTCATTCTTCAAAAACAGAACAACCTACATCTATAGCTTCACAAAAGGGAGAAAGAAAAAAAATCCTTGCTTAATTTATATCCAGCCTTGAAAATTTTTCTTGGGTTACCTATAGATTCTATAACACTGCTGGAATGGATGGTGCCTAAAGAGATCCAGAAAGCTGAGACCAGCATATGAATAAAAAGAATCAAACTCTGCAAACAGGGAACTTATCAGCAATCCTAAACCATTCATTTAGTGGGGGGGGGGGGACCTCTTAATATTTATAGACTTTTTTTCTGGAATGCCTAAGACCTTGTTGTGACTTAAATATTCAGTCATCAATTTTCAGCTAAGGGTCAGAAAATATTTTAGGGAGTGTGAGTCAACAAGACCAATAACCTTCAGCATTCCAAAACGTATGTGACTGTTAAAATAATGTACATTATTAATGGAAACATTTTCTATTCAAAACAATATTAATTAGAAATTAACATTTATAAACACAGGGCTGGTTTATCATTTTGTAAAGAAACAAACCAATTAAAAAACCTTGAAGCGTCAAACACTGGCTGAATAAGATTATGTTTATCTCAACTTTGTATAGAGGCAAAGAATGCAGCTCTGTATTGTCTCTAAATCATTGTTGTCCTTGGAGAAGTCAAAGTGGAATTCCTCTGCATTGTGTCGCACAGAGCACTCTTACTAAAGCAGATTAACTAATATGTGGGAAAGTACAAAGCAGCAATAACTTTTGGGTGGGTCTGAATCTCTCACAAGCACAAGAGAATCCAATCATTCCCCACCCATGCATAACTCACTAGTGACCTCACCAACTTCCTAAACAAATTTAACAAGCCTTCCTGCCTGCTTGCCATATAATCAGGTCATCATGTCACAAGCCCACCTGTGAACGTACAATAGTCAGAGTTATTGCAAAATGACCTAAAAACTATGGCAACATTTGGAAAAAGCTGTGTGCAGTTTTCACCCCTTAAATAGACTTATGTGTCGCATAGGAATTTTCAGTGCAAAACAATATTTTATAAAACTGAGTTTCAAAATTTAAGAAAGGATTTTGTTTGTTTCTGACAGAAATGTTCAAAATCAATACATGAAAATGCTTCCCCTTCTCCCAACAATCTCATCTAGAAAAGGAAATCTGAACACTAGACTTGTGTATGAATTTGAAAGGAGATCAGAGTTGGCCAATTACTGACCAGAGTTTAGACTGACCCCAATCCTGGAGGTCAAAAGGTAGGACTGAACCTGTACACTATTGATGTTAACTTTTGATTGGTCTGTTTTCACCCTGCCTGCTGTTTCTATATGTGTTGCTTTTTGTTTTTGTTTTTCTGCTTTCCTTTTTAAATTTTCTTTTAAAGTATTTAGATCTCAGATTATTAATTTGAGATGGGCAGCCATATATAATGAAATAACAAACAGGCAAACACATACATATATACGTAGTCCTTTACTTACATGAGTTTGCTTAGTGACCAAAGTTAAAATGTCACTGGAAAAAATGACTTATGACTGCTTTTTCAGACTTACGACCACTGCAGCATCCCCATGGTTATGTGATCAAAATTCAGAGGCTCATATTTATGATGGTTGCAGTGCCCTGGAGTCATGTGATCACTTTTTGCGACCTTCTGACAAGCACAGCCAATGGGGAAACCCAGATTCACTTAACAACCGTGTTACTAACTTAACATCTGCAGTGATTCACTTAACAACTGTGGCAAGAAAGGTCATAAAATAGGCAAGAACACACCTGCCTCGCTTAGCAACAAAGATTTTGGGCTCAGTTGTGGTCGTAAGTCTAGGACAATCTGTATAATATTAGCTTTAGAATTTCAGTGAGTCAAATACAATTTATATTTAGCCTTATTCATAATATACCATAAGACATTAGTGCTCTCGTGCCTTCGTGCTCTCAGGAGAGCACGAAAGGTTGAAGTCACATTCTGGACATTCTGACATTTTATCGTGCTTGTGGTGGTGACAGGAATGTTTCCTGGCTATATACATAGAAAGCAAACTGCAAGGCCAGAGAATCCTCATGACAGAATTTCCTGACTTCTCAAAGCACATCCAGTTGGGATTCACTTCCTTCCTTGTGCCCTTTCACTGGTAATGCAGAACAATAAGTCAGAAGCTCTCTACTATTTCCAAATGTCTTGCTCATGTAAGAAAATCAGACTGTGCTCTGGACTGGTCAGGTAACACTACAAGAACACATTCTTCTTATGATTGCTTAGTGTTTAGGTTCTGTAGAAACGACAGTTGTTATTATTATCAGTAATTTAATATCTAATCTGGATGAAACCATGGTTTCTTATGATGTCACTTCACTCTTCACCTCCATTCCCACAACTGAAGCTATCATGGTAGTGAGGAAACAACTGCTTATAAGAAAGCACATTAAGTGACAGATCTAACCTCAGCTTAGACCACATATGTACCATGTTGGACCTCTGTCTGACCACTTTCTGTTTTAAATACAATGAAGGTTTCCACAAACAAAAACATGGCTATGCCATAGGTTCAATTGTGTCCCCCATTGTGGCCAACCTCTACAAGGAAGAAGTAGAAACCAAAGCCCTAAACTCCTTCACAGGTATTTCATCTACTCATTGGTAAGGGTATCTGGACGATATTTAGGTCAAGATTAAAACAGCAAGTGGAAGCCTTCACCAAATTCATCAATACAGTGGACAGGGCAAAATTCATTTAACAACTGTATTGCTTAGCCACAGAAATTTTGGGCTCAAAATTTCTGCCTTATAATCTTTGAACTCTCATAGTTTGAGAAGCATCTCTGGGATACTGCTGTATGAAGAAACATTAAATCTATTCCTCTCCTATTTGGGTTTGTACCAGTGGTGAAATCCAAATTTTTTTACTACCAGTCCTGTGGATGTGGCTTGGTGGGCGTGGTGTGGCTAGGTGGGCATGGCAGGAGAAGGTTACTGCAAAATCTCCATTCCCACCCCACTCCAGGGGAAGGATACCGCAAAATTTCCATTCCTACTCCACTCCAGGGAAAGGATACTGCAAAATATTCATTCCCTCCCCACTCCTGGGGAAAGGATATTGGAAAATCTCCATTCCCACCCCACTCTGGGGCCAGCCAAAGGTGGTATTTTTTTTTAAAAAAAAATTTGATTTATATGCCGCCCTTCTCCGGAGACTCAGGGTGGCTTACAATGTGTTACGCAATAGCCTTCATACTTTTGTATATTTATACAAAGTCAGCTTATTGCCCCCACAAACTGGGTCCTCAGAGAACTGTTACCAGTTCTCCGAACTACTCAAATTTTCTGCTACCGGATCTCCGAACTGCTCAAAATTTCCGCTACCGGTTCTCCAGAACCTGTCAGAACCTGCTGGATTTCACCCGTGGTTTGTACAATGAATCCTTTACATTTGAATCAATATACTTGGTTCAAAACTTATTTGATGTAAATCCTTATAAATAGATAAAGTATCTCAGAGATGTCTGATTATTTATTTTTATTCTGTTTGTACCACAGGGTTCCAAACATAATTTTTCAAATGCGATAGATAGACTACTCACCGTTCCCACCAATGGATAAATAAATCCAGCTCCAATACTGGCTCTTACGTCGCTGATAGGTAGAACAAACCCAGTGGGAACACCTTTCTTCTCAGGCATGTGGGAAAGAGACAAGTGGGTTTTTGCCATACAAATGGGCAAATTCCCAAATCCCTACCAAAACAGAAACAAGAAAGAGAGAGAATGTATCTATACCACACTGAAATAACAACAGTTTCCTCTCCAAGGTTTTGCATGCTGTACACTAAACAAAGCTAAATTTTATTACCAGTACATTGCTGACTTCTAGGAATAAGTCTTTGGCTCAAGCTTCAATAGATTGTGGCATACATCTTAATTAATAATAGGTTCTTCAATGCCTTTCTCAAGGCCCAGTACAGATCACAAAGAGAGCAATTGCGATATCTTATCTAGTAACTCAACAACTCAACTGCGGTAGTCGGGACAGAGCATCCGCCAAGAAATTCTTCCCTCCTGGTATCTACTTGAGGGTGAACTGAAAATGCTGAAAATATTGCGCCCACCTCACCTTGTTTCGGTGACAATTTCCTTGGGGTCTCTAAAGCCGCCAGATTTTTGTGGTCAATCCATACCTCGAATGGCATTTTATCATATCACAGGGTATCATTTTAAGCATATGCAGTTGTGTTTGGCTTGTCTCAATAGTTAATATATTGTTTATTGGTTTGGCTATTGAGCTGTGAATTGTTGAGTTACATACTGAACATATATACATCCATAACTAAAAGGGATTAATCTAGGAATTGCTGAGATTAATTAGAGTAAAGTAAGATAACAAATCCTTCCACTCACCCGGCAACTAAATAAAAAGTTATATAAATCATTTTTAAAGTTTTCTAATTTTCACAGGGATGAAGAGCAGGAGGGAGTTAAAATCAGAGTCTCAAGGCCTGGAGACTTCAACTCTAGAGTGAGTAATAGGAAGAGAGGACTCTCAAGGTAGTGTAAGGAACAAACAGAATTGTAGGAAGTACTCAGGACGTCAGGAAGACCATGGGTTTAGAGACCAGAGTGCCCTAAACATAAGCATCAGCCATAGACTCTGATTCAAATAGGGAGCCAGGACAGAGCCTTGTGGAATGCCGAGATATGAAAGTGGCAATGAAGGTCCGATGCACTTTTTTAATCATTTAACCAGGAGCCTTTCCTTTCTTAGGCGACACAAATCCGTGATTGTGGGGGCCAGGCAGCATTCTGATTCAGAAACATCTTGGTGATATTAATAAACAAGTCACTGAAAGGGCCAGCAATAGTAGGCCCTATAGGATGGGAAAAGGCAAGAAAGGCAGGTATCATCCAGGTCATGGTTATCCCAAAGGTTTAGTTGCATTTTGAAAAACATCTTTGGATTTAAAGGCACATACAGAAAGATTGGGTCCTGGCCCGCAGCAGCATTATACTGTATTCTGGGCAGTTTTTATCCATTGTTTAAACAGATACATTTTAAAATAGGAATGGCACTCACAATATATCTGTTGGCATATATTCTTGTTTTTACCTGTTGAGTGTAACAATTTATTTGAGACTGTGCTGCAGGAGACAGCTCTATATCCTGAGCTCCATAGATCTTCTGAGCTATGATTCTTATTTTTTCAATTATGGGAAGCTGTGAAAACAAAACAGGATGACAGAATGTTAATTTGAAGAGACCCAAGATACTTTCCTTCATATCAGGATTGCCTAGTTCTCACTGGCAGTGAATTTTGTACAACACTGTACTAAACGTTCAGTTATGCATTGTTTCCTAAAAAAAATATCATGGATGTAAAAGATAGCCTCTGTTGCCTTCCATTCAGAAATCATCATTAACCTTATCTTTTCTACAATGCAGACAGAGAAAAGACAAGTTTATGTATATCAGCTTCCCGTAGTTATGCATTCTGAAGTGTACATATAGTCCTTAACAGTTCATTTAGTGACCGTTTGAAGTTACAAACGGAACTGAAAAAAGTGACTTATGACCATTTTTCACACTTACGTTGTACCGTCGTATGACATTGGACACGTGTTTTACATTCAGATAGTTGACAACTGATTCATATTTAGGTTGCAGGGTCACATGACCAAGAGACACGGTTGCAGTGTCCCTGGGTCATGTGACCCCCCCCCTTCTGTGACTTTCTGACAAGCAAAGTCAATGGGGAAGCCAGATTCATCCTACAACCATGTTTCTAATTTAACAACTGCAGTGATTCACTTTAACAAATGTGGCAAGAAAAGTTGTAAAGTGGGATTAAAAACTGTTCTCACTTAGCAACATAAATTCTGGTCTCAATTGTGGTTGTAAGTCGAGGACTACCTGCATTTCAGTTTTGTTTTGCTTATTTAGCAAGAAAGGCAAAAATATGTTGCAGTCACTCACCCAAAACTCAGTTCTGGTTAAATCAAGCTGTACATATTCTGTATGCTCATGATAATTGGAAAAAGCCACTTTTTTCTATATGCTCAGTGAATTGTTCTCTCATAAACAATTCACAAAGACAAGTCCAAGTCCCATATCTGGCATGTACAACTGAGGGATCAACACAAGATGTACAAATGGCTTGTGTTGTCTGATTCTTCTTAAGCTCCAAGTGGGATATATCTATATAACACCTGAAGATGTGCAGTTTTAAAGCACGTAGATGCCCTTGGAAAAGTCTTGCTGAAGTAAACCAGGCCTGGAAAATTTATCACAAGCTGAATATAAGCTTCTATTATTGAAACTACTCTAGAAAACCTCTAATGGATTATCTCAAAAAGAGCTCTCAGCTTTTTTTCCCCTTTGCTATTGCAGTCAAAAATACAGTCTTTACTAAATGATCAATATACTGTTCAATTGCCAGGGTATGTAAAGAAGCATAAGGCTAGGCTGATCCTTTATTTTAAAAGTGTCTACTCTGCACATCCCATTCCCTCTGTAGAAAGTCCTGCCCCAGTCTAAGTCCTAGATTTTTCTGCCTAGATTGGCTTGCAACAACTTAAATTCAGTAAGTATGAGGTAATGTTAGCTTATCTTTTTTACAATGGAATCATGTATAAAGTTACACTGCTAATTTTTGTACTAATCACGCTGAAGCCTGGAAAGATGTGGGAGAGAAATGAAAATAATTTTTTAAAAAGGACAGAATTAATGACCAAAGGATTCTTGCCTGCCCCATCTGTTCAGAAGAATTAACACATTCAGCATACACACACACACACACACACACACACACACAAATTAACCACAGCTACTGCCACAATATTTCCTTCTATGATTAAGAAGCAGCCAACACAAATGCTTGGAGCAGAGGGCATTTTGCCACAGGAATCAGTAGCGCATTGATTGAGTAGGGCTGGGCTTTTGGTGTCCTAGCTTTGTGCCATCTCTACAGCAAAAAATTGTCACGGCAATGTAGTGATTCATTGCTTTGGTACCAAATGCCAAGGCTCAACCTCATCCTTCAGTTCTGGAAAGATTCTTATTAGCACATTCCTTTATTTAAAAATAAAAAAAAAACCAGGGAGGAGGAAGGTAACCTTAGACCTCACATTAAATCCAAGACAAATTTATCACTCTGTGACAATACAAAATGTTTTGGCCCTTCTCTGTTTTTTTTTTTTTTAATCCAGTAACACTATGTTCACGATTGTATTTTCATTGGGCAGCCTTGTCCCCCTGGCCTACAACTCTTAGCATTGCGGTTGGTGTTTTGGTACCCGTGCTATAATATTTTAAACCTCAAACTCTGTTTGCATAGAAATGACAAACAAACTTCTAGAAAGTTTTGATGGATGGATACTACAGTCTTCCAAGTCTTCTATCGACTAGACTAGAGATAGAAATTATGGCAGTTGAAATTGTACAAGGTTCTTTTGCTCTACTGAATGTCTCCTTTAAAAAAAACACATGTTTTTTAAAATTCCAATATACGGTAGTCATGTTTAATGTAGGATTTTTCTCTCCATTATTTATTTATTTAGAACATTTATATGGCCACCTACCTTAAGCAAATATACTTGGGGTGACCAACAGCACAAAAGTAATGTAAATGATTAGTTTCTCTTCTATTTTGAAAATACCCCCAAAAGCTCTTTTCTGCTTTTTACTTTGCTCAAAGAGTTTCCATAGAATTAGAAGTGTTGTAATGGTGTGGCTCAGTGAAAGTACACTTCCAGGACTACTCTGCTTTTTCTTTGGTTGTTCCCAGATAACATATAAAAATGTATGGCAAAAACCTATCAAGCAAGTAGATCTTTTCAAATAATAATCATAATGAAAATCATAATGATAATAATAATCCTCCAGTGAGGCACTAGCGACATGGCTGTGGGCTTGTGATAATTCAAGGAATTCCCAAAAGCTATCCAGATTTCTATAAGCCAGTTCAAAGAGAAAGATACCAATAAAAAAGAATAGACAAAAAAAAATAAATGGAATATAGAACTCAGCCTGATTTACAGACAATGCACCACAAAAGTTGAACATTGAAGAGTGTTACACAAGAAAATATTTTCAGATTGTATTGCATTTGGGGCTGTATCTCCTTCCCTGATAGTGGGATAATTTATGCTGAATACATCCAAATTTAAAGACCATCCATACAAACAGGTACTACTGCATTAGATTCAAAAGGCCAATGCTACAACAGAACTGACATTTTGAATTTCAAGCAGTCTCAAAAGGTCATACCAACATTTTAAGCAGAAAGCTGCTCACTGGTGGCTTGTTACATCAAATTCCAGTTCAGATGGGACTTTTAAAATTAATTGTGTAAGTCTTCCAGGAGAATATTTTTGAGATAGAATTACAAGCATTGCTTAAGTTTGCATAGAAGCATTATATTAGGCATATTATCTGGTGTCCTAAATTTTTTTTCTTTGACAATAAGCAAGTTTCTAGTTCTTATACATGTAAAAACAGGCTTGAAAACAGTAACAGCAAGATCTAGTAAAGCTACAGAATCCAGAAGCTTTTATAGTATAAATGGAAACTTTCAGGGCATTCCCATTGTCACATGATCAAAATTCGAGCACTTGGCAGCTGGCATGTAGTGTATTGATGACGGTTGCAGTGTCCCAGGGTCATGGAATCACCTATTTGGACCTTCTGACAACCAAAGTGAATAGGGAATCCAGATTCATTGAACAACCACATTACTAACTTAACTGCAGTGATTCACTTAATAACTATGGCAGTTATTAAAAGGCTGTAAAATGGGACAAAATTCAAAAATTTGGGGCTCAGTTTTGGTCGTAAATTGAGGATTACCTGTATATAGAAAAACAATAGTGACATAACCAAAGAACCAAAACTCTCTTATATTTCTGTTCCTCAGATGGGAATAAATGCAAAATATTTTGTGCCCATTCTAACAATTGCAATGAGACAAAAGTAACTTGTTTTAATTTAATTTCTAAAACAGCTAAATAAAAATCACAAGCTACAGTATATCAGAAACATGGACTAATTCATTCAAAACCAAATGCTACTGAAACATATGACCTGATAATTGGAGTCAGACTGCTCTGGTTAAAACCAATCTTCTAATTTTCATCCATGTGAACGTATGGACAGCTTCCAATCCTCCTTCATGTTTGTTTACAGAGACAACATGGACAACAGCTATTACTTTTTATATAAAGTTCTAGACCGTTATTGATTCTAGTCAGCATAATAGATATTTCTTAAGGGATTTATTTTGAGACTGCTCAATTATATTTAACATTTTTTGGTCCGGAACGAAACTGCGTGGGTTGTTGTTTGAGCTCTGTTCAAATATTTAAGCATCCTAATATTTATTCCAATTATGCCTGCAGTGGGTTTTTCCAAGCACAAGGGAGCCCCAGCAACAAAGCTTCACTAATGTTTCAAAAATTGCAGGGAAGCAGACTAATCAGTTAAGCCTCTGTGAGAAGGAAATAATGTGCATTTACTCGCTTTCTAAACAAAATATTAACTAAATTACAGAATCTCCCAGGACAGGGTGAAGAGGATTTCATTAGAGTTTTCACAGTATATTAAACACATAGTGAACAGGCCATTTATAGATGAATGTGATGTGACACCAACTAACATGATAATAGATTTCAGTGACCCAAGTTTATTGGCAGTTGTATAAACACAATAGTTTACAAGCTACGGATTAAGAAATTGATGTTTTTGCTGTAATCTGAATGTGCCTGATGATTTTTTTTTTTTACAACTTTATAACATCCTAAGAGTATTTTAAGTCCACGGTAATTATGAAAATGAAGGCAAACACAAACAAAAGCAAAACTTGATTTGTCACAGTTATTTAGACATGCTCTGGAATTCACCATGTTGATAGGTATGCATACCAAATAATTTCAGTAGAGCCTTTGGCTTATACTATGGATTTTGCCTCCTTTTCAGGTGCTGCTATTAAGTCATTACATAAATTAATCTGACTTTGAGACAAATTTTAATATTTTCCCAAGTCCATAGTTTTTAAAAACGGTGTACTATAACATGAAAAATTATGACCTTCTCATTAGTCCTTTAACACTGGACAGACAAATTTATGGCCCTTATTACTCAGTGGATTGTAAATGTAAAATTACTTGTGACATATGAATGAGTTGAGTACAGCAGTGTGTTACCTACGGATAATTATCGTGACATAGGGTTATCCTTTATGTTGTGTAAATATATATAAACAAATACATTTTTGATAGACATGTGTGTCTGTAAGATTTTTTTTGTATTGCTTTCTCCCTATTTTTTCTTTGTACTGCTTCATTAAAAAACTGAAAGCAATTATCTATATATATAAAAACAAAACCACTCATGCCGTAATCATGAAATCTCTAGAACCGTAAAGCCTACAAACTTGAAATTTGCCATGTATGTTCCTCTTGGCTTCTAGGTGCTCATTAAGAAAGGATTTTCGAAATGACCTTCAGAGCACTAGTATTTCCTATAACACGCTCTGATGATAATTAGTTAGACGTTCTACTCCCCCTCCCAACTTGAAAATAACTCTGGAGAGAATGGGATAGCATAGGATAGTCTTCTGTGGGGCAAGGCTGAGGGAGAGAAGGGGATAGGATGGGGAGGATTCTGTGGGGCAAGGCTGAGGGAGAAAGGGAGAGGATAGGGGAGGATTCTGAGGGGCAAGGCTGAGGGAGGGAAGGGGATAAGATAAGGGAGCCTTCTGTGGGGCAAGGCTGAGGGAGATAAGGGGATAGGATAGGAGACGTTTCTGTGGGGCAAGGCTGAGGGAGAGAAGGGGAGAGGATAGGGGAGGATTCTGTGGGGCAAGGCTGAGGGAGAAGAAGGGATAGGATAGGGGAGGATTCTGTGGGGCAAGGCTGAGGGAGAGAAGGGGAGAGGAGAGGCTGATCATAACTACTCATTAACTTTCAAGCTGTAAGTGTCGATTTATCAAGCTTGATCACATAGTTTCATAGCGAAGCACGGGGATCCAGCTAGTTGCATAATATATGGAAAAAATAAATAAATAGCATGCAGTTTTCAAAAGCTCTCACCTTGCCCCGTTTTTGAGAGCTAACCCTCTAAAAATTATATCTTTGTGTTCTTTGATGTAAGTTTACATAGGTGTACAATAGCCATTTTCCTTTCCTTAATTTAGGAAACATGATGTGGCTTTAAGGATTGTACTGTTGATTTATGTGTACTGTAGTGCTAAATCTAGCTGTTTTATCAATGAAAGTGTTTCAGATAAATTTGAACGTGCAACAATGTATGTTCCAATTGCAGATGACATATGTTATTCCATATTATGGAATTAACATTACATGGAAACTTCCCCAGGCCTGTACAGTTCTGATGCTCAGCCCTGGTGCTATTCTGCAGAACAGAGTAAACCCTTCCGAGTTTACTCTGAAGCATAAGACCTGAGACAAATAGGTTAAAAGCTATCTAACTTCCATGCATTTTCCTATATGTATGCATTGTGTTGAAACAGATTCATTCAAACTGTCAGCCATTGAAGGCATACATAGAATTTATTGTTCCACAGCACTATAAGTAATAACAGCATCAGCTCTTTTCAGAAATACCAACAGCAAAGAACCATCGCCTTCATTATTTGATGCAAAAAACACATATGAAGAAACAGGAACACTTCACAATTTTAAAACCAGGACCTGCCTGTTTCATTAGTCCAACCCTAGCTCTGAGACACTTATAGGTGACCCCCGATAACATTATCAGGGTTTAATCAAATTTACCTTTTAAAAAAATGCCCCCAGTTTTGCTTTCTTTCAATGGAAAGAAAAGATTTCAAAGTGTAAGAGAAAGAGTGTTGTTCAATCCAATCGCTTTCTTTTGGATTTGTGATGTAACTTTTGTCACAGGAGCTTAATTAATTAATTAAATTTGTATTTGTTTTCTTATTGCACCATGGATGGGATTATATATATTCTTTGCGTTTTGACACTACATTTCTCTATCGGCTCTCCAGAAAGGAGCAGATGTAAAACATACGCAGGCTTAAGGCTGAGGGTTATCTATCTCTGCTGTTATAATCTCATGGTTATTTAGATATTACATCTCTACATGCCTTAAATCTGGATGCTTCCTTTCCTCCATCCTTCCCCACATGGGCCAAAGATAGAACCCCAGTATTCTAAGTGCTGAAAAAAATCATTATTTTCTGCACAAGGGAAATTCAAGGAACCATGAAGAATAGTAACTGAATCACTGTATAATGTGAGCAGCTTCCTGGATGCTTTCATATTAAAACTCTTTGATTAGAGTGAAGTTGACTGTTTTTGATTGTTATGTTTCTTTTATTAATCTGTGGTATCACGGCAACAAGAATGGAGTATACACAGACACACACATGCGTGCACATTTGTAAAATAGCTTTGAGCCTGGAAATTAGCATTTCCATTTCTATGTAGGCTGGAAGAAATAATAAATAGCCCCCTGTCAGAGGCTCAGTGAAGCCATCTTATATCTTCCTTATATCTACTGTCAGGCACTGAGCCAAGACAGAACAAAGTTCAAGGTGCTCTGGATTGAGATGGCCTGGTGCTAAAACAGCAGCTGATTCAGCAGTTTGCAGCTTTCATTTCTTTTTGTTGTCACTTTTCTATTACCCTTTCATAAATCTGTTTGTAATTTCATCTTTTTCTTTTTACTTTACAAGCCATGTGGATCACAGAGAGATTCTTACACTCAAAGCACCCTTCTTGGGCAGATCTGGTTTCATAATACAGGGAATAAAGAGCTCATGAAAGTTTAACTGTAACATGAATCTACACCTCCACCTGTGGTTAAAAAAAAAAAAAGAAGATTTATTTCCATCTAGCAATATCCAGCCCCTTCCCACCTGGTGCTTGAGAACATGAAAGAAATAGTTCAGAAAGACAAATAATAGCTATCATGTAAAGTCTCTTTTGTTCCAGATCCAGTCTTAAATGAAGTTGTTCTGAATCACAGCAGGAAAAGGCCATGGGTAGCAACTGAGAAGAGGAAGGGAAGGGGTTGGGAAGACTGTTGACAACACAACTACTCTTTGGAAACAGAAAACAGAATAACAAAGTTGGAAGGGACCCTAGAGGTCTTCTAGTCCAACCCCCTGCCTAGGCAGGAAACCCTACACCACTTCAGACAAATGGTTATCCAAAACCTTCTTAAAAACTTCCAGTGTTGGAGCATTCACAACTTCTGGAGGCAAGTTGTTCCACTGATTAATTGTTCTAACTGTCAGGAAATTTCTCCTTAGTTCTAAGTTGCTTCTTTCCTTAATTAGTTTCCACCATTGCTTCTTGTCCTGCTCTCAGGTGCTTTGGAAAATAGCTTGACTCCCTCTTTTTTGTGGCAGCCCCTGAGATATTGGAACACTGCTATCATGTCACCTCTAGTCCTTCTTTTCATTAAACTACACATACCCAGTTTCTGCAGCTGTTCTTTATATGTTTTAGCATCCAGTCCCCTAATCATCTTTGTTGCTCTATTCTTACAAATCTTCATTTCAAAACTATATTTTGATGGTAAACTGATGGAAACTCAGAGCTTTAGAAATGGTTTTGTAATTTTTTTTACAAATGACTTTTTATGGTGGTCTCCAGAATTGTTTTAGCAGGGCATGATGGGTTTCAGGAACTGGAAGGTCTGGTGTGATTAATAGATTTATATAGGATATGGCTGGCTCAAATCCTCCCTGATTGTCTAATAAAGTATTCACATAACTGTACCAGTAATAAAAAACAAGCAACGAATTTAGGTATTATTTGTTCAAATTCTCAATAAGATCTACCTGAAGCTCTAATAACATTCAATGGAAAAGATATGCAAAAATTCAGAAAATACCAAAGGAGCAAATTTTTTTTTTTAGATTATGTTAACACTAAAGCATTATTAATTCAGTGCTATATGCCAACTTAATTAATTCGTACAAAGACTACTGAACTTGGAAACTTAGAAAGAAAATCAAATATAATCCTGATTCTAAATTATTGAGAGAAATTAACAAGTGTCTTAATTATAAACTTGCAAGTAAGGCAAATATACGTGTCCCAGGATAATGTTGCAGGATCCAATCTGGGTTGGTCACCAGGACCAAAGGTTTAGTCTTCTGAGCTTTCGGATTTATGCTGCAGCCCATCTTTAGAGAATTTCACTCTCACTAGAATGTGTGAGAATGTGTCAGCACCTTGAATTTTGTTCTGTCTTTGCTCAGTGCCTGACAGTAGATTTAAGGAATATATAAAATGGCTTCACTAAACCTACTTGTAAGTCTTCTTGGAAAGTCAATATGGATTTACAGATGTCTTCTAGTAATCTCCTATTTTGATTAAGTGCCATCAAGTTTACGTCGACTGTTAGCAATCACATATGTATATTTTCTCCAGGACAATCTATATCTGTCCTTTATGTCTTTCAACATAGCATCCATCTCCACTGTAACTGAATCCATTAACTTTTCATGTTTGTTTTCCTTTCACCTTTCTAAAACATTAGGGACTTCTTAAGACAGTTAGAACTTTGTATAATGCATCTGAAAGAGGATAGTTTGGATTTGGATATTTGTGTCTTGAGTGAGAACCCTGGGCTGATTTGTTGATCTACTTTTTTTCTTGACTATCCATACTACTCTTGGGAGTCTGCTCCAAGGTTCAAAAGCATCAATACTTTTTCTGAACTGATTCTTCAAAGTTCAACTTTTGCTTTCTTCATAGAGGAAAAACTATTGCATGCACAAATTGTGATGTTTGTAGGTATAGACCCATCCTCATATCTGAATATCCTTTTCAAGGTTTTCAATACTTCTTCTTCTTGTGCCATATCCGTCATCGGACGTTAGCGATCATGTTGGCAATCCTATTTTTTTATCAACAGCAGCATGAAAAAATGCTGCTGAGTTTTGTCCAAACCAGTCCCTTGGGTTTTGAAGCCATGATGTTCTTCAATCTTTCCCTGGAGGATTAAGTGAAGGATGCCATATTTTTCTGGGTGTCACGTCACATGTCCAAAGTATTCTAACTTTCACTTTTTAATGGCTTTGATGATTTCCCTTGGCTTTCCCAGGTGGCTTATCACCTCCTTATTTGTGATTTTGTTAACCCATCTTATATGTAACAGCTGTCTGTAATTCAAATGCTTCTAGTTCCTTCAAGTGGTTTTCTGTCAGAGACCAACTCTACTCCATAGAGCAGGATAGAAAAGATATTTTTTCAATACTACCCTTCCAAATACTATCAGTCACATATTTTTGACTATTGCTTTCCTTGCTATTTATTCCTTCAGTATCTTCATTGTCAATTCTAAGGCTGTACTTATTGTAATTACTTTGGTCTTCTATGGTTTTAAATTTAAGCCTATGTTTTTCACTATGCTGCTTGGTTTTCGTTACTAGAATTTCTGAATCATCTGCATGTTCAGCTATTGGAGCACAATCAGCATAGTACAGATTATTGATGTGTCTTCCCCCAATTTTGAAACCATACTCATTTTCTTCCAATCCATCTTCCATCATCTTCAGAATATAAATTGAATAAACAAAGTGAGAATATATAGCCTTGTCTCAATATCCCCTACCTCCTTATTTCCTATCTAGATACTCATAGACATATGCAGCTTCTTTCAAGAATGCTGTTTTGCAGAACTCCTAAACTAAGTCAAGGTTCACACTAAATCATTTCTTTGTGGTCAATCTCATGGGACTTTGCTAAGTACAGCAAAAAGATAAAAATGCTAAAGTTCTCCAGAAAGGATGGTCATACTTAGATTCACCCATGTCAGAAGGTGTGAAGGCAACCCAATGATAGAATGGATAACGATATGAACCGGGAACCATTAGTGTGACATAAGCTTTTGTTAAGTAGTAATTTATCACATGGAAAATAAATAGTAAGTAACACAAGGGAGTTCTATACTCTTTTAAATACATCTTAGAATAATGATGCACAAGATGATTGTGTTACAAAATTCCATGGAGTTGACAAGAGTGTCAACTATAGATCACACCAGCAACAAAATTTAAAAACATGTGGAGGAGGCTAAAGTGTTTATATACATAGAACTCTACGAGAGAAAGAATTGTTGGCTGGGATTAAGAAGGATGATATCTAGCCCTACGTGAAAAGAGAGGTTGTTTCTTTTTTTTTGCCAATCCTCCATTTAAATGCATCTTTAGCACAGAACTTTTATGCTTTTGAGAAGGCATGTGAGAGGCTGAATTAGAAAGAGGAGGTGGAAATGTCTCCACTTCTCTGGTAGGAACTTGCAGGGTTTTTTTGAAGCACAACCTCAATCAGGGTGTCTCCCATTTTGTTCCTTGTAAGAGCAACTCCCCCACCCCCAACTTCTGAGCAACGATTATATAATATTTTACATTACGTCTCATTAAAAATGACATTGCTGCTATCAAAGAAGGATTTGAAAATAAATGAAAGTTTCTATTTTACTTTTGGCAATTGGATGAAGGGGAAGGTAAAGATCTTATGCTTATCCAAAATATTATCCTAAACAGAAACACACTTGAGTTACATACTGTAAGAGCGGAAAGGGACAGATATTTACTGAAAAAGGGAGTGCAAAATGTTTTAATTCAAACCGTTACCAATCTGAAATGCCACATTTTGAGATCAAAACAGTTGTTTTACAGTTGAAGTGATCTCTTTCAACTATTATAGTAGTGTTTTAATTTCCAAATAGTGATCCGAACTCAAAATAGAACAGTCCATTTCTGAAAAAGCTTGCCAAAAAAATTGCAGGGATTTGTCAAGGCAATCACCAGGAATAAACCTGACTCAAAGGCATGTGCACATTCACACACACACTAGGTACTGCTAGATATAATGACTGAGTGACTACAGGCATCATCCATCATGTTTTGCCTCTTGCAACCTTGCTTACCTCCAGGTCATAGAGATATCTGAAGTTGCTCTGTTGGTTAGCAGCTCTCCTTACAGCTTCAGCCAATTCGATAGCTCCTCTGCCCCCCTCTGACCAGTGCCGGCAAGGGACTGCATCAAAAGCTCCAGACTGTTTGGCTATCTCACAGACTAAATTAATCTCAGCAGGCGAGTCCGTTCTGCCAACAAAAGAGTTTTGGATTATTTCATTTGCGATGGTATTCATTAATCATAGGCAGGGTTGGTTTAAGGAATTTGGGGGTTCAATGCAACATCAATTTTGGAGCCTCCCACCCAGACTTAGAGTAATATCACAGATGGACTCCTGCAGAATGGTGGTGGAGGAGGAAGGACAGTGTGCTTTAGAGGAAATAGACCTTTCTGCTGTCAGCACCATTCACCATGCAGGAAAACTCTACTTAGCCTCTGGGTGGGCCTGTCTACCTCAAAACCCAGCTACATAGACAAGCAGTTGTACCTTCTTCATTTTTATGCATGTAACTTAGATACCTATAGCTTGCTTTTACCTGCTATTCTGCTTGAAAAGAAATTTTCTAGCTCCATATGCTATGGCCCCTTTAAACAGGCTCTGATCACATACAAGTACTCCTTGACTTACGACCACAATTGAGCCCAGAATTTATGCTGCTAAGTAAGAAAATTGTTAAGTGAGTTTTGCCCCATTTTACAACTTTCTTGCCATTGTTTGTTAAGTGAATCACTGGAGCTGTTAAATTAGTCACATGGTTGTTAAATGAATCTGGCTTCCCCATTGACTTTGCTTATCAGAAGGTCGCAAAACATGATCCAATGACCCCAGGATACTGCGACCGTCATAAATATGAACCAGTTGTTAAGCATCTGAAAGTAAATCATATGACCATGGGGATGCTGCAATGGTCATAAGTGTGAAAAATGGTCTTAAGTCACTTTCATCAGTGCTGTTGTAACTTCGAACAGTCAGTAAGTGAACTGTTGTAAATGGAGGACTATCAGTATATTTAAAGGTCCTCCAGGCTGGATTATGGATGACAATAGTAGATTTGGGAAGATTAATTCTATTAATAAATGTCATTGGATACTTATGCATACAAACCTTGCACTGTGTCATTTTTAATGCCGTGACAGGTAAGCAATCCCAGCAAGAGCAAAGTAATTTATACACACATGATGAGCTCAAATATCTACCAATACCTACAAATTAATCATAGCAAAAGAAACTGGTTTGCTGAAAAGGTCAGGAGCTGATCTTTTTTTTTCCCTCCTTTCCTTCACCCTCCACCTCACTCTTTGTGTAATCTGAGCATCCAATTCCTAGTAATTTTCCTATTCCTCCTAATTGACTAAGAACTAGTAGTATATAGCTCAATAGTAGTAACTGTGAGAGGGATCTTGGAGTCCTGGTGGACAACCATTTAAATATGAGCCAGCAGTGTGCAGCAGCTCCCAAAAAAGCCAACACAGTTCTAGGCTGCATAAACAGAGGGATAGAATCAAGATCACGTGAAGTGTTAATACCACTTTATAATGCCTTGGTAAGGCCACACTTGGAATACTGCATTCAGTTTTGGTCACCACCATGTAAAAAAGATGTTGAGACTCTAGAAAGAGTGCAGAGAAGAGCAACAAAGATGATTAGGGGACTGGAGGCTAAATATATATATGAAGAACAGCTGCAGGAACTGGGTATGTCTAGTTTAATGAAAAGAAGGACTACAGAAGACATGATAGCAGTGTTCCAATATCTCAGGGGCTGCCACAAAGAAGAGGGAGTCAAGCTATTCTACAAAGCACCTGAGGGCAGGACAAGAAGCAATGGGTGGAAACTAATCAAGGAGAGAAGCAACTTAGAACCAAGGAGAAATTTCCTGACAGTTAGAACAATTAATCAGTGGAACAACTTGCCTCCAGAAGTTGTAAATGTTCTAACACTGGAAGTTTTTAAGAAGGTATTGGATAACCATTTGTCTGAAATGGTGTAGGGTTTCCTGCCTAAGCAGGGCGTTGGACTAGAAGACCTCCAGGATCCCTTTCAACTCTGCTATTCTATTCTATTCTATTCTATTCTATTCTATTCTATTCTATTCTATTCTATTCTATTCTATTCTATTCTATTCTATCCTATGCTATCCCATCCCATCCCATCCCATCCCATCCCATCCCATCCCATCCCATCCCATTCCATTCCATTCCATTGCTTTAATAATGGGAGATGTGGAAGGAAAAACCAAATCAGGATGACCAGCAGCAAGATGAGTGGACTCAGTTACAGTGAAGATGGTGCACCATTGGAAGATCTGAAGATTAGGGACAAGATCATACTGGAGAAAAAAATCTATCTTTATGGTCACTAAGAGTCAACACTGACTTAATGGTACATAACTGTAGAGAGAATAAAGAATGGTCTTGAAGGACTGGTGAAAGAGCTGCTTTCAAGGCAATGATCAGGTAAGAGGAGCTTGAGCCTGGGTCAAAAAAAATTATGTGAAAAAATATGGGCCATCTCACAGAATAAATTAATTTAAGCAGGAAAGTACATTCTGCCCACAAAATATTTATTGGATTATTTCATTTTTGATAGTATTCATCAATCATAGGCAGAATGAGGAAGGGGGAAGCACAGTCAGAATAAAAGTAAGTATGAACTATATGGTATTGGTTTTTTAATCTGGTGTAACTTGTTGGACTGACATCAATCAATCAATCTCCCTAATTAAGTTGTGACATACATTCAGTGCTTTAAAATTGGAAGTTATAACGCTATTCAAATTTATTAGGAAAAAATACAGATGTTCTCTGTTCTCATGTCCTCTATATGACTGATGGCTGTAGTTACTTCTTTATGAGACAGACATACTCATTTCAGGTCAATTTCAGTTTTTTTCCCCATAGACCTATCCCCAGGACTGGATATAACTCATGTCTGGCACAAATTAAGATCTGAATTGTTACTTACAGGGTGGGACTTCTTGCCTCAAGTATCATATAGCTTTAAATAGAATTACTGGAATTTCCACTTTTATTGCCATTATTGTTGTTGAATAAATTCAGCATGATTTTCATCAGCTTTTAAAAAGGAAAATTCTGTATACATTTTGGTGTTACTAATATTAGTATATTATTATCCTGATTATTATTATGATATTATTAATAATAATTATGATATTATTATCTTAATAATAAGAACTATGTCTCAATGCAAGATTTGGCATCTTAAGCATTTGGACAACTATTCTGTACTTTAGAAGATTATCAACACCTGTATAATCAAAAAGAACCTGTAAAACTGGTATTTGATTGGATGCATTCAACAGGTGGCTGGATGAAAGAGCTACCATCTACTCAAGTCTGAATCCCAAAATGTGTATAGTCAATCCAAGCAGAAGCTCAGCATGTCTATTTTTTTTGCAGAAAACTCAGAACAAGATAATTGCATAGTCTACAAGGTTGGAGGCAGTATTTTCACAGACTTGCAAAAACAAAACAAAATTCTGCATGCATATCTTGAAATAAATGTTCCGACTCTTTCTACAAATTGAATAGTTAATAAACATTCACTAATAACAAAGAATAGCTTCAGGAAAAGAATGCGAAGAAGAATGCAGCCCCAATCGCTTCATTCTCTTCAAGGCTGCTTTCGGGTTTTTTAAAACATGGGGAAATTCCAAATAAATACAGATAGATAGGTTGTCTCTTTTTCAGAAATGGCTTTTAATATAAACTATAGGGCAGTGATGGCTAACTTTTTTGCCATCACGTGCCAAAAGCAGGGGGAGCAGGGGGGGGTTGCCCATGTGCGTGCCCACACCCATAATGCAATGTACCCCACTCCCACGCACACGACCCCCATTTGCCCCCCTGCTTTTAGCATGTGATGGCCCGGTGGGCCCAGGAGGCCCATTTTTCACCCTCCAGAGGCTTTCTAGGAGCCTGGGGAGGGCAAAACCCCCCGGAGGCCCTCCGGAGACCGGAAACAGCCCATTTCCCAACTTCCAGTAGGACTGAAAGGCCCAAAAATCAGCTGGCCGGAGCACGCATTGCACTGGAGCTGAGCTATGGCAGCGCTTGCGTGCCCACTGATATGGCTCCGTGTGCCACCTGTGGCACCCGTGCCATAGGTTTGCCATCACGGCTATAGGGTATCATTAAACAAATTACAAATTTAAGAAAATAAAGAATGTAAAAAAGAAAGGACTGATGATCAACATATGACATTTTTAATACACTTCTCATATTTCAGTTGAAAGTAATATAAGAATTTCAGGATGGATGTCTGCAAGGGAGATGGGAAAAGAAAGGGCAAGAGCAAGAGACTAAAAGTCACAACATGTGCATGATGACATCACCATACCATGCTCTATCTACTTGCATCAGGCATTGGGATGCAAGAATGTACTGATGGTACTTGCTCAATGATGTCACTGAACTTGAGTTTTGGTATAACTGGATTATGCTGAGGATGTCATTGGTCTCAAGAAAGCAGAGGAAGTTGAAAACAGGTTTATTTCAAAAATTCTATTCTTCAGTGTCTACTTTGTAATGGTCAAAAGATGGCTAGAACTTTTAATTTTACATATACTTGCAAAAAATTTTCTCATGGGTAAAACCTTGAACCAACATAGAATGTCTGTGATATGGTGAGGGCTGAATATCTCCCAAATAGTCAGGAAGCTGCTAATTTGCCTTAGTTCTTCTCAATCTCTCTATTTCTACATCCTTTGGGCTGCCTCTTCTTCATCACTTCTATTGCCATATTTGTTGCTTAGGCCCATCTGCTGGCTTTTATATCAACATCCCTTCAATTCTTCAATGCTGAAATTATATTTTAATGCGGTAACACCGGCAGCCTACCTCCAATCCACATACAACTTCTCACAATAGTTAATTAATAAAAATTTGATTTCAGAAGAAAAAAAATAAGAGATGGAATATTTACATCTAGTTCACATAAAAAATAATCTCATTTTTTTTCCTTAGGTGTGGAAAAGACAAATTATTTTACCTGAAAACATTAAGAGCCATAACAACAGGAACCCCAAACTGCTGGGTAATTTGAATTTGCTTCAACAAGTTGCTGCAACCATCCGACACCAGCTTGAGATTCTGTATGGGAAATGAAAGAAAACCAACAACAAATATACATTTGTTGTGTTTATTTATTCCTAACAGAAAACATAGAAAACATAGAAAAATGTTTTATTGCTGTGCTTTTAATATACAATATGGATCAGCGCAATGAATTCTGTCCACCTACATTAGTTCTTATGTTCAAGTACCTTAAACCAGTTTTATGGCTTCTACAGAAATGCCTGTCAAACTCCCTATAAAGAAATGAAAATGTGCTAAGAGAAAAAAAGGTATGGGAAATTGAATTGAATCTTATATATTAACTATTTTCTTTCCTGTTACGTTGAGGGTAATAATTATTTGTTAGATTTATATCTTTCTACCCTCTAGAAATGTCAAGTGGCTTACATAGGGATCTCCATTCATTTTCTTCCTGTAGCAGCAACCTTTTGAAGTAGATTGGACTGAGAGGCAATGATTGGCCTGAAGTCACTGAGTTAATTTCCATCGCTTGAAATATGGACTAGAATGTGAAACCTCTTTTACTGAAAACCTTACAAGTCCACTATGGCTGATACATAAATGAAGTTATATTTACTGATCATATCTACATAACAGTATTTTTAGTGCTTACTGGCTGATCAAGATGTTTGAGTTAATTCATATCACTGCTCCAGTGGTGGGTTTCAAATTTTTTTACTACCGGTTCTGTGGGTGTGGCTTGGTGGGCATGACATGGCTTGGTGGAGAAGGATACTATAAAACCTCCATTCCCACCCCACTCCAGGGTGAGGATACTGTAAAATCTCCATTCCCTCCCCAATCCAAGGGAAGGGTCCTGCAAAATCCCCATTTCCTCCTGATCAGCTGGGACTTGGGAAGCAGAGAATAGATGGGGGCAGGGCCAGTCAGAATTTTGACTACCGGTTCTCCGAACTACTCAAAATTTCTGCTACTGGTTCTCTAGAACTGGTCAGAACTGCTGAAACCCACCTCTGCAGTGGTCACATGGACTTGCTCAGTGGTGAAATCCAAATTTTTTTACTATCGGTTCTGTGGGCATGGCTTGGTGGGCGCAGCTTGGTGGGCATGGCAGGGGAAGGATACTGCAAAATCTTCATTCCCACTCCACTCTGGGGCTAGCCAGAGGTGGTATTTACTGATTCTCCAAACTGCTCAAAATTGCCACTATCGGTTCTCCAGAACCTGTCAGAACCTGCTGGATTTCACCCCTGGACTTGCTGTATGAGGTTTTCAGAGCATTTTGAGGCCATCACTACGTTCAACGTTTTTGGGAGCCCCACTTAAAAAGTGCATGTGCACATTGCTCATAATACATTTTTTTAAAAATTAGTTAGGTCAAGGACCCAGGGAAGTTAAAAAAAAGAATCAACGTCAGAATCTAAATGGAAAGGAAAAAAAATAGTGTGTGAAAACAAAGAAGAGAAATACTAGCGATAGATTATGCGAATACGAGTGTGTGTTTCTGAAAGACAAGAAGTATGATCCTTTCACCGCTAATTACTTAAGCAATCCACAACAATATTCAGAACCTTGGACTTTGTTACTTTTTGTCATTAAAAATATTCCAGAGAACTTTGTTTAAATACCAAATTTAATTTCCATCTTCCTCCTCCTACTGAAACCCAGAACAATTTACAAGAAAACAATAAGAACAGTTTTAAATGAATTATCATACTAATATCATCAACCCTTAAAAATAATACATACAAAAGTTGCAAAAGGCATATTAATATTCTGTTGATGCAGCCTTACAATAAAAATACCACTAGTGTTCCCGAGTTTCTGGACTATCTCGAAAGACTAACATCAACCTTCATGGTTCTGTCTATTTAATCAACCTCTTTTTAAAGAAAAAAAACCCCTCCAAATATATTTTTATCTGTTACCTTTCATCTCATGGCAGCCCTACTTGCTACCTATTTTTATTGCTGCTATGTGTTTTATGCATGTATGCATTTTATGCATAATTGCATATTTAATTTTATTTTACAACTTTTCTACTTATTATTTTGATTTTTTGCTGTTTGCTTATGGTTTTGATACTTTAAGTAAGTTTTATTAGGTTTGATTTTTTTTTTTCTTGTTAACTGCTTTGGGTCAGCCTATGGTTGGAAACTTGCAGTATGTAACTGAATAAAATAATTTAACAAATCAACAAATATTCCCATTCTTAGCATTGTGAACTGTACTTTCTGGAACTGTGAGGAGGGCCTCCATAGGTAACCTTATTGTATGAGTTTGATGGCATTGGGAGAAAAAGATTTTTCAATACATTGGATTAAGCCATTTAGTAACAGCCATTTAATCACAGCATATTTCTAAAAATCGATTTTAATAGGGACAGGAAATGTTCTCACCTCTTCCGTATATTCTTTCTTAAGAGGTGCACCAGCTATAACCTGAAATTACAAACAAACAATTAAAGAATAGACAAATATTTAGGAAAACCTAAAATATGTGATCTTCATGATTTCTAGAATGGAGAAACCCTGCAAAACTTTTTTTTGAATATTTATATGAAAAGCATTAATGTTACTTTGTACATATATTTTTAATTACCAGGATTTTAATATGGGGATTTTGGAATAGTGTTGATTCCATTTAAATTGATACTATTGTATATCTGACTAAACAAATCTCTAGCATTTTGCAACTAGATAATACTAGACTCAAGTTCTGAATCCAGTTTTTAAACCTGAAAATAAAGCTATTCCAATGCATTAATTTTTAATCAAAATGTTTTGAAGTTAGAATGCTTAATAATTGACCATATTTTTTTGTGCTAGAAAGTAAATATTTCTAACCCAATGTTTGCATGGGAACTTGAAAAAGAGAAACAATTGAAGGAGGACGTCTCAGCTCCTTCTTTTTGCCTTGAGAAGTACTCCCATGCTTCCTATCTGTACTCTAATTCATGTCAGTCATCCTTCCTTCAGATTTCCTATGTGATTAAATCAACTTAAGAAAAATATAGCGGAGCTAGAGAAACCATATGAAGGCAACGTTAAGGAACCTCAGCGCTTGGATTATATTCTGTGAACTGGTTTGAAGTTTCAGTGGGCACAAAAACAAATGAGACAAACTACATTCCTTCATTTGCTCATTCACAAAGCCAGAGTTTGTAACGGAAAAGACAACAATAAATCATAGCTTCAAACTGTGGTTTACAGCCTAATCCTAAATATGACTTAGTCCTAACTCTGTTTGCCCATCACATAAGCCCTTTAAAATCAACCTAACGGATTACTACAATATATCAATCCAGTTAATAAATTCCAGTTCCCTACTAAGAAATCATGTTCTTGCCAAATCCTAAATAATCCTATTACTCAAAAATAATTACTAAGAAGTATAAATCTAGTAAACTACACCTGGTAATAATTTAGTGGAAATACAAAAAAAGGAAAAGGAAAAAGGAAAGGAAAGTAAAAAAAAGAAAACTAATCCTTGGAAGGTGAACTGAAAATGTTCAGGGGAAAAAATTAGGTTATGACTATTTGTTGGTTAGTTATTTTTCTTGCTTCAACTGAATGTCTTATATAGTGGGAAAATGGTGAAACTACACTTTTAAAAAAAAATCAATTGTGCAGTCTCCTTGAGGTATCAAAGAAATACATTCCCCATACAAACAACAGGGTTGTCAGGCATAGAATTATTAATATTTTTTAACTGAGTCTGCAAACCTCTGTACCCCAAAAAAGTGAAAAAAAAAAAAAGCGCTGGAGAACAAATATTAAGGCTGCATCCCAGAATAACGTAATATATTACAGCTGCATGCCACCAAATTGAATGAATTTTATACTTCCCAAAGTGGAAGCAACGGGGCACATTTGCAAAATACTGGTATTTTCAACAGGGAGGAGAGAGAAGAATCAAGAAAAACTAATTTTAATAAAGATTTTAAAAATAAGCATGCAAAAACCAAGACTTGTGGTACTTTTAGCACGAAGTTAAAGTATTAAAGTAAAAGATTGCAGATTGCAGTAGCAGAGTTAGAGTTTTCTGTAATTCTTTGATATCTTCCAACTTTTTGCAGCTCAGATAATATAGTAACTTTAGGAATGAAGAATAAAGGGGTGAATAAAAAAATAAAAAAAGGAGAAGCAAAAATAGAGACAAGGTGTAGATGTAAAGACAATGATGGATTATAACCAAAGTAGTTAGCATATAATCTTGGAACAATTAGTACTTGTAGTTAAACATCAGCATCCAGTGGCATAAAAATTTGAAAAACCTTGGAAAACAGGGGAGGCAGGGAAGGATCACACTCAAACAAGAAATTAAAATTAAATGAAAGAAAAAAGTGAGGAATCAAAAGATAAAAACCAGACTGCATGCCTGGATGACAGGCTGAGAGAACAGAAAGTAACAGAAGAATTTTGGCAAAGAAGACAGAAAATATAGGCTCTAATATATGTGCCGCAAAGTATTGCTACAAACAGAACTTTTAAAAAAAAGATAAAGAAACAGGGTGCAATATAGTCAAGTTGAGTACTTTTAAATTCCATACAGTTAATAATTCCCTCCCAATGAATTTAACAGATCAAAGTTCTTAACTTTGATTGGAATGTACCCATAGTTGGCTTAAATAAGGAAATAATTAAGGGGATGTAGGAAACAGACTTAGGAACTAGCAGTGGGTGATAGTTCAAATTGTGGGATCATGAGCCAGTTATTGCAATGTGAAGGATGAACTTCAAGGGTAGGTAAAAAAAAAAAAAAGTAAAAAAATAGCAAGCAGATTTCGTTCCATTTCCTAAACTTCTTAAGTCGTGTAGACAGCCTTCCTTTAAATAGCTCTAAAACTATTGTCTCTTGACAATTCAGAGAGACTGTTAATTGGCCTGCAGTGCAACAGGAGTCATTTCAACCAGTTCCAAAACTGAAATGTTTATACTTATTTCAAACGATAAGGGGTTTAAAAAGTAGGGAGTTCTGAAGATTTATTCTCTGTTTTCTTTGAGAGGTAAAGACACTTACATTTGGCCCCCCTCCATGCATCTTCAAAGCCCTCACTGTAGCCACAAGCACAACCACACTGGGAATCAAGCCAGAAGCTCTACATTTGATGTTGAAGAATTTCTCCATTCCGATATCAGCACCGAAACCGGCTTCAGTTACTATTAGGAATAAAGGGTTAATTTAAATTAGAGTAGATCAGTGAACCCAGGAAATGCTGCTCTTTGAGGGCGATAACAGTTTAGTATATACACAAGTAGCTTCATCTATGCAGACACCTCATCACGAATGACCATGTTTTCACAGGAATAGGCAGTGCTTTTATTTTTAAAGAAGAGTGGGAAAGTCGCCCAAGCTAGAAATTTCAATCAATGCCTTAAAAAAACATTTGTATTGTACACATTTACACAATGCCCATATATCATGTACCCATTCCTAAGGGAAAAACATCATTCAATTGTTGAAATGAACATGTTACTAGAGTAGTTTTGGTATTATACATCCAAATAATTAGTTAGGGCAAATAGTTATTTGTTGTTTACTTAGATTTATACCCCACTTTTCCTTCAGAAAAATATATATAGATTTTATCCTCTCTTCCCCTCCTCCCAAACAACAAGCCTGCATAGAGTGATTTTTAAAAAATCACTCTGTGTACTTCTTCAGCTACAACCTGAAGAAGTACATTCATCATTAAGGCCAGACTAGAAAGCTCTTTTTACATACTGAGAAATCTCTTTTGCACAAAGGTTGCCACTTCAGTCCACTTTCACATGTCAGAGGCTTTACCAAATCTTCACACAGTTTGGAAAATCTTCACATGATCACGAAGATCACATGATAAACTGCCTTAAAAGTATGTCTCACATATCAGCTGGAATCTAGTTAAGTTTTAAACAGAATTATTGAAACCACAGGGACTTATTAATACAATACTTATTAATACACCAAGAGCCTTGGTGGCGCAGCAGACTAAAGCGCTGTTAAGTAACACCAGCTGCCTGCAATTACTGCAAGTTCAAATCTCACCAGGCTCAAGGTTGATTCAGCCTTCCATCCTTTCGAGGTAGGTAAAATGAGGACCCAGATTGTGGGGGCAATAAGCTGACTTTGTATAAAAAAGAACACCACTTAGGGGGGCCCGAAAGCCCTACTAAGCAGGTAGATACAAAAGTATGAAGGCTATTGCTTAACGCATTGTAAGCCGCCCTGAGTCTCCGGAGAAAGGGCGGCATATAAATTGAACAAACAAACAAACAAACAAACAAACAAACAAACAAACAAATAAATAAATAAATAAATAAAGCTAATTTTAATGCATCTGTTCAAAGGATGGATCTAACCCATTAGTCTTTGCTGAAGACTTCACGACATTAGCTCTGAAAAGGTCTTATATTGATGGCTGAGGGCTTGTGGCCAAGAGACAATTTTACCTAAAGCCACATCATGGAATTCTTGCTGTGTGTGGGACTTTTGGGGAGCTTCAAAATTGGCAAAATGGCAGATGAGGCCTCACAGTGCAAACCCCACCTCTTTTGTACATGTGTCAACATTGCATCTTCAGAATAGGCTGTGACTGCTCTGTCTGCCATCCTGCCGATTTTGACTCACCTACCGATCAACCCATACCCATACGCAAAGAATTCTAATCCTCATCAGGATTATACACTGCATAATATATAGAAAGCAGTAGGAAGAAACTGTCGTAAAAACAATGTCAGCCTTTTAAGGCAGATCAGTTCAGGAAACAGATTACGGGAAAGTTGTTTATTATTGTAGGATATCACAACAGAATCTTGAAAGCCTGTCAGATTTTCTTTCCACTCCATTTTATACCAAACAGATTCAAAGCAGTGTTATTTTGAGTTTTTTTCTCATACTTTCCCAGGACTGGGTTTCTGTTTTTTCCTTCCTTATTCCTCCATCAAGATTATATTCTTTTAAAAACAGGCTAATTGAATTGAATTGAATTGAATTTATTAAATTTCTATACCGCCCTTCTCCCAAGGGACTCAGGGCAGTGTACAGCCATATTAAAACACATATAAACTCACAAAATTTAAAAACAATTTAAAACGAATATATAAAATTTGGACCACAAGGTTAAAAGCTAACAAACACCTGATTTAAAATTCATATTAAGCCAGCCCGGCCTGTTGGAACGAAAGAGTCTTAAGGGCGCGGTGGAAGGTACGCAGGTCAGGGATCATACGCACCTCTAGGGGCAGCTCATTCCAGAGGGCTGGTGCCCCCACAGAGAAGGCTCTCCCCCTGGGTGTCGCCAGTCAACATTGTTTGGCCGACGGTACCCTGAGGAGTCCCTCTCTGTGGGAGCATATTGGCCGGTGGGAGGCTATTGGTGGCAGAAGGCGATCTCATATATACCCAGGTCCTAAGCTATGGAGCGCTTTAATCGCACCCGGAAGACCACCGGGAGCCAGTGCAGCTGCTTCTTCAGAATTGCTTCTGAATAAAAGATATGATATAAGTATGCTATGCCATTAATGTCACTTACTGTCATACTCCAAATGTAAGTATGAGGATATATTTATTTAGTTAATTGAAATTTTATCAATTTTAAAAGAGCAATTATGAAACAAACTAATGCTGCATATATTAAAAGATAAATCACATATTACATTTGCACCTCTATAACTGTATTAATACATCTACTGCCCCAATAATGATACGTTTAAAAAAGTATGATTAAAAATAGCATGATTAAAATAGCTGTTAACAGCTGAAACCTAATTAAGTAATATGGATCAGATATCGAACCATAGGACTAGCATTCTATGTAAGTAAGTAACTGCCATTATATGATTAAGGAAAATTTGCTTATGGTTCATCAGTGAACTGATATTTACTTATTTCCCATATATAATTTAAAGAAAACATTATTACTGCACATTTTAAAATACAGTTATTTCCAGAAAACAAATGAATATAAGATTTGGGGTAAAAAAAAATCCAGACAGCCAATCCACATTTATATCTTTTTATATTATTACCCACTTTTTTGTTTCCTCATTTACATTCGCTTGAATTGGGAAAAACTGAGGTACAAAGCATCAGAAATATTTCATGCAATGAATCTGGGGACTGGAAACATCATAAGTCTGACAAACACAAAATCAGGACTACAGACACTCTGACTAGTGGGAGAGGAAGGAAACAGGATGCAGTGTAAAGGCCACTAGGATGAAGGTAACCAACTGCAAAGGAAATAAAACAGAGAGTAAATGTAAAGATAAAACCATGTGCCAAAGCCATGTACTTTGACCCTTGTTTGTGCTCAACTATTCAACACAATCACTTTTGTATTATTTCCTGCTGGCAAATCAGAGTGCCAATGAAAATATAACCAGATAGAGGCCAGTAGGACAAAAATGATTCCAACTAGTCTTTGTTTAATAATCATGTAACTCTGGAGGCTAGTTATGTAGATATAACTAAATAAATGTTCTATTTCAAGGCTCTGTGTTTGTATAAAGCTCTCCAGGCATTCATACTATGCGTAATTCTACATATAAGGAGAAGAAACCAAAGCAAGCCTATTAGGTCAGCTTGGCTCTCACACCATCCTCTTTGCTTTCCAGGAGTAGAGTGTGAAATAGAAGGAGTATCCTTTGTGTAAATAAAAATCATAGTTCCAAAAGAAGGCTCTTGAGGCCCACAAGAGCTCTCTTGTGGAGTAACAACAAGAATGAAAACTACATTTGACTCCTGCCATTGGGTTATCTCAGTTATTAGAATCCTTTAAGGAAGCTCTCTCTCTCTCTCCCTCCCCTCACCCGTGTGTCTGTGTGTGTATGTGTGTGTGTGTGAGAGAGAGAGAGAGATAACGAGACTGATATATAAGATGAGGGAGGAAAGACAAATTAAAGGAAATGCCTTTATTTTTCTTTTCACTAAAGTAGATAACATATGTGAATGCATATAATCCCACTTACATTATCTGGGGAATTAAAAAAAAAAACACTCAAGACATTCTGACAATTCAGCATTTATGATATACATCCCCATGCTCTTGGTGCAATTATTAACATGGAACATGCTTTTAGAAAATACTTTTACAGGCTACTAAATTATAAACTAAAACTCAGAATATACAGGCAGAAGAAAGCTGCCATCAGGCTATAGCTCAACACAGTTCCATATGGGGTCTGAATCTAATAGTCAACATTAACATAGCAAGAGACCTTAAAAAAAAATATCAGATGTTTTTGTCTGGAAGAACACAAAATGAAACGGGTAGGAAAATTATCTACTATTAAAATCTCATAAACAGGTAGATTTCAACAAAACAAATCTTTGCATCGTAAGCATTTAGGGTCAACACATAAAAACCAAAAACCAAAACAGCACACTGGAAGAGAGTACTAGAAAATATGCACACTAGGCTAAGTTTTAGGACATGGAATAGTGGACGCCAAATTCCAGAACAATGCAAGAGGAAATGGAAATTCTGAATTGCTGGTGGCCATATAATTCTACGATGTAAACATAGTTCTCCTCCTGCAGCTGTCAGCAAGGAAACTATGGAGTTCAAAGTTACAGAAGCACATGAACTTTAACCCCAGGGATCCAAGGCATTTTGGTTGGGGAGCAAGGCTCAGTGTTTCTTGTAAAAGAGCACATCGCTAAACACAACAGCTGCCAAAATAAACCAGGATAGATCAAGATCCATCTGAAAGGATGCCACTTTTTTTTTTTGGTTAGAACAGCAAGGGTAAATGAACTAGATGTTTTTACAACATGACCCCACATCTCTTCCTAAATGAGCAATTGTGGAATGTGGTACTCTCAGATCTTTCCACGTGTTCCAAATGATTCCATAAACTTGCTCTATTCAGTAAATTTCTAATATATTTCAGATGCTTGTGGTCCTATAAGGCATGTTTTAAATCATATAAGCCTGGGCTGGAAGGAAAAAAGACATATATAATTTACAGGTATTACTTTATCTTTATAGAATTCTGTTTGAGGATTCAAATCATTCAACATTCTGAAATAAATGAGCAAATCTTTCCAGGAATAGCAGCTGGATTATAGAGAGACGGTGTCTGTATGGAATTAGAGGATGATTACAGAGGATGGACCAAAACACCCTCTCCTCATTAAAATATACTGTCATCTGAAGCTCTTTTTGGTTTAAAATAACTACCAGTATTTTGGAGAAAAAAAAGGGAGACAGAATTGAGAAAGCAGCTCAAGTAACTGGCACATCAATATTTGTTTTCAAGTTATGTATATCGGTAGTCCTCATCTTACATCAGTTTGTTTAGTGACTGTACAAAATTATAATGGCATGGAAAAAAGTGACTCATGACTATTTTTCAGTTATGACCTGTAGTGGGTTTCAAATCCCATTGCTACCGATCCAGGGTGAACCGGTAGCAACCTTTCCAGATTCTCCATGATCATGAGATTAAAATTCAGATGCTTGGCAATTAATTCATATTTATGATGGTTGCAGCGTTCCAAGAAAATGTGATCCCCTTTTGAGATCTTCTGACAAGCAGAGTCAATGGGGAAGCCAGATTCACTTAACAACCGGGTTACTAACTTATCAACTGCAGTGATTCACTTAACGACTGTGGCAAGAAAGGTCGTAAAATGGGGCAAAATTCACTTAACAAATGTCTCACTTAACAATGGAAATTTTGGACTCAATTATGGTCGTAAATTGAGGACTACCATCAGTGTCCTCAATTGGATTTACCATCAGTGTTTGCCTATCCTAGTCCAATTTTGCTCCTCCTTCTCTGATCTTGATTGATGAAATTTTTGTTGTTGTTGCGATTTTTGAGTTAAGAAACTTTGAAAATGATTCTATAAGTCCTAAAATATATTTTTCTTGAAAAACAAACCCCAATGTATCATTTTGGCTGTCGCTATTTTCTACCATCACCTGATCTATCTTTTCATGTATACATAAAATAACTTCTAATTATTGTCCAAATTTAATTCATAGTTGGATTAATATGTGACCTAAAACGATAGATTTTATCCCATTCCAGTAAATTACAGGCAGTTTTTCCATAGCTCATTGTCAAAAAGGTGTTGTGGTTGATTAATAATTATATGTGATTTGGACTTAATCAAAGTGATACAATGTTTTGATGGCTCAATTGCCATTGGGTGGGGAGGAAACCGAACACCAAGAGATTCTCCATATATTTATTGTAAATTATGTTTTTCCCTTACTTTATGGACAAAGTATTTATTCTATGCCATGTAATCATTATATCTTACTGTTTCAACTGCAAAATGAAGCCTTGCGTTAATATATCAACATAGAAAACAATGAGAGGCATCATAACATTCCCAGATTGAATATTACATAGTTTTCAATGATGTCATAAGAATTACCAAAGCAAAAATATTTTTTGTGTGTGAAATGGAAGCAGTTACTACAGAGCTCCAAAAGATTACCCATAAAGGTGAACTAATCCTCTAATGAAATGTAGTTGGATGAGAAAGCTGATTCCCAACTCCAAACTGCTATCTTGACAATCCCAATAGTGCTTTTTCAGGAGGCAACTGGACTTCCTTGCTTTTTCTTTGAAGACATTTTGCTTCTCATCCAAGAAGCTTCTTCAGCTCTGACAGGAGCTGAAGAAGCTACTTGGATGAGAAGCGAAACATCTTGAGAAAAAAGAAAGTCCAGTTGCCTCCTGAAAAAGCACCTTTGGATGACTGAGAATGACCTGGATGACTGAGAATCTCTACAGACTGCTGTCTTGACAGTTCATATGGAATTTCAGATGCATGCCTGACTCTAGCCTTGTTCACGAATATCTACCTGCTTCCCAATTAATGGTTGATTTCCCCTTGAATATTCTCCTTCACTTTTGCTTATTATATGAAGATAAATTGCACACATCAGGCAAGGGAGGAGGAGGGCCAACTGGTACCATTTCCTGCCTCCTGCATATTTAACTTGAACTGGAGAATCCCTTTATTTTGTGAACTGACAGGAATGAGTTATTAGAAGTAGCTCTTTTGACAGTATGCTAAATCTGATTGAGGAAGGAAGGAAGGAAGGAAGGAAGGAAGGAAGGAAGGAAGGAAGGAAGGAAGGAAGGAAGGAAGGAAGGAAGGATCTAGAATATTTTGCCCATGGCTGGTGAGCAAAATTAGTATATTTTGCCCACCAGTATTAGTAATACAGAGCTAATACAGAATTAGTTCTGTATTAGCTCTATTTTCTATTTAGTTCTTTAAGCTTCAGCTGATGCAGAATGCAGTGGTGCAGAAAGTTACGATATGTATCTCTCCAGAACAGCATATGTTGCACTTCTGCTCCACGAGATGCCCTGGCTGCCAGATTGTTTCTGGATCCAATTCAAGTTGCTGATTTTTATTTTTAAAACCCTTCATGCCATGGGTGGGCATGCCTCTACCTACTACGTCAGCCTGTTTCCTTAGATTCGGCAGAGAGGGAATGCTGCAGGTACCATCTTCAAGGGATCTACATTTGATGGGTCCCAGTTACAATGATTGTTTTTATAATATTTATTTCATATTTTTATTTTATTGTTGTAGACTGCCCAGAGGCACTTCTAGTGAGGCTATATAAAACAGATAGACAGACAGACAGAGGTGTTGTACATTAAGTCTATAAATTATAATGAGATATGGTGATGATCAATATTTGGATCCAGACATGTACAGAGTAGAATATTTACACTCTGACACATCAATTTTTTGTAAAGGTCACAAGGGAAAACAAATATTGAAAAGGAAAAGGTAATTAATTTTTTTATATGACAAACTTCAAGAGGTTTTAAAAACACTTGGCATACACTAGAATGTTGCTAATTTTTAGGGAAACCCTTCTGTCTTGTGACTTTGCTTTTGTTATGCAGCGTGCATCTTTGCAAGCTGGCGGGGAATGTAACAGCTGCTGTTGTTATACACTTTGAAAAATGTTCTCACAGGAGACTAAACTGTGAAATAAACTCAATTTGTCTATTATTGTGCAGCCTGTACTACAGTAAGAAAACTTATTTTTCCCCTGGCACAATTCCAAGGATGGACCTATTCTAGAAAGCCTTCTATAGCATGAAATCTGTAAGATTTTTTTTATATTCTTGGGTGTGTTGATTCAGGATCAGATCTTGTTATTATGATTACAATCATAATGCTCAAGTCTGTGGGTTTTTCTGGAGACCTTCATTAACAATGCATGGTCAGCTGCAACAATACAAGTCTTACTAGCATCTCTTGGATGATCTCCCATTGCTTTAAGCTGAATATTGAAAAGAATAAGATTGTTTTGTTTGGGCCTGTCAGCTTCGACTACGTCTTCCCCGTTTGTCTTCAGAACTCCTAGATGGCCCCAGTTTCTTCCTTGCAGAGCCTCAGGCTTTGACTAAACTGAGACTTTAGTTTTATTGAGGATGCCTTGACTGTCAGACAGATAAGATTATTGTGATAATCACCTGATAGATGACTAGGCTTAGGGGGGGACCGAAAGCCCTACTAAGCAGGTATATACAAAAGTATGAAGACTATTGCTTAACGCATTGTAAGCCGCCCTGAGTGTCCGGAGAAGAGCGGCATATACATTGAACAAACAAACAAACAAACGAATAAATAAATAAATAGGTGTTTTCCACCCAAGCTTAGTCCAGAAAAGGATCATTTGACAGTTCCTGACCTTCCAAGTTATTTTCATGTCTCAATACAACACAGGATTCTTCACAGGTTCCTAGTGTTACCCATTTAAACCAGCGGTGCTTAGGTTTACAGCTGTTCAGCCAGAAAAAAACTTTCTACTCTGGGGTATGTCTGCTTTGATTCCTCCCTAGAATATTTTTTTCTTTTTTTCTGATTTTTTTGTATACTAACTTTTGTGTTTTTAACATAAACTAACTTTTATGTTTTCCTGTATTTATTTAAGTTATATGTAAAGTCTGATTTTGCATAACTGATTTTGCATATTGGTCTGCCTACCAAGGAGGGGATGAAAAGCTGAAATGTCTAGTCCCATATCATTAAGGCCAGGAGGTCGCATTATTAAAACAATGCTAACTTTTGTATTTGTGACCTAGCAATCAATAGGAGGGCAGCACAAACTCTGAGAGCTCTTCCTCTCTCACACACTGGGATTAGGGGGGAGATGCTAGATGGGTGTTCTAGACAACTAGCAGCAGCAGGTACTACAAAGCCATTAACCCACGCAGGAAGCAGGAACTGGGTGTGAAGACCTAAAGTGCTTTGTGTAGGAGAAATTTGAGACCAGGGGTGGGCTTCAAAGAATTTAGCAAGGGGTTCTCTGCCTGATTGCTGGGTGGGCGTGGCCACGGTGGGCGTGGCCTAGTCAGCCTCCTGCACCTTGCCAGGCTCCAGAGGCTTTTGTTGAGCCTCCGGAAGGGCAAAAAGGGCCTCCCCAGGCTGTGGAGGCCCTTCCCGAACTTCCAGTAGGCCCATTTTTCGCCCTTCCTGAGCCTCCATGCACACCCTGCACTTACCTGCATCCAAAACAGGCTGCGTGGGGACTCCTAGGAGGGGAGGGGTGGGCGGGGCCAGCCAGGAGTCGGATTTGGGGGTTCTCCAAACTGCACAGAATCTTAGCTAGAAGTTCTCCTGAAGCCCTGCAAACCCCCAGCAGCCCACCCCTGTTTGAGAATCAGCCTTTCCCTTTACGGGCTCATCTTTTCCACTACATTCATTTATAAACAGCAGCATACACATAGAAAAGTAAGTAAATCATAAATGAGATATGTAAACAAACATACACTTGCTGAGTGTACAATTGCACACATACATATAGTATTAAACTTGTTTTCCTCCTTATATTCTTTGTTTAAATCTATGAGTTTGCATTTTATTTCTTAGAGATGAGATTTCATTGAAATAGACTTTTGGAAATTAGCCCAAAGATTCACTTCCTCTACATCACTGTGCTAATGGTTACATTGGCATCGGTCCTACTGTTATCGATAGTGCCACTCCGGAGTATAAGATCTGGGCTAAGGCAACATCAAGGAGATGAAAACTTTATGTTATTTTATTGCTTTGTATATTACTTCCACAATAAAGCAACTTTTCAGAGTCTTAAAAATGGAGGTGATCGATTATGTGTTTTAAGTAAACAAGTCTACATGTAACCACTGATTGCCAGGGATATTCTCCTGGAAATTAATCCATACAATAGTAACATTAGCGTGTAATAGCAATATACTTTGGGCACTCTTTCACAGGAAACATCAAGCTATGGCCTTCTTTTTTTGTCTCTCAAGAAACCCAGTTATTAACATTTTTTTCAAGGAATAATCCAGCTTTTTATGGTGTTTGGCCTGATAAGGCCGTTTGGGAAATCTTTGTTTAAAATATGATGTAATTCCAAATTTTAGTCCTGTATCCTAGAAAGATTATTTCCTAAAAGAAATAATTATTTGCAGACATTTGCTCATGACTTATTAGGGAAGTGGATGACAAAGAAACAGAAGAAAATAAACCATTGCCTTTATGAATAATTGCTAGTCTTCAGATAAAATTCTATGTTTTCTTTCTTCGTTTGCAATCTTTTTTATTGTTTTCTGATATATTGTTTCTAAACTGGTCCCTCCAACACTACATTGTTTCTTAAGGACCAACAATTCGAATAAGGATAGAAAATAAGACTACAGAGAAAAATAAATTCTATATTCCTTCAATTTCCCTTTTTTTCACAATTCTTAGTATTTATACATACATACATACATACATACATACTTCATGTTTCTTAATTGCCCATCTCCCTCAGATATATGTGGCTGGCATCAATTTTAATAGCTGTACACAACTGATAGCTACAGTAAGTAGGCTAAACATTTAACCAACCTCTTCTAAAAGGTTTAGCGTACTGTCTTACCGAGAGACATGATTTCCTGCCTCTGCTTACATGACCAGTTGCTACAGAGCATAGAAATACATCTTTTCCCCAAGAGAAAGCTAAATCCTGAAATAGGATTTTTTAAACAGCCTGAATAGTGACCACCTCTGAGGACATGTCCAGGGAGCAAGAAAATATATGGGAAATACATCTTCCTGAATCTGAATTTATTTTTACTTCCCAAATCCTCTCCCCTCAGAACCAAATCCTCTCAGTAGACACAAGAGTCTGATCAATGGAGTTTAAGGAAGGGTAGGATTTTTGCCTGAATTCTGTGGGCCACGTGGAAATGACTTTCAAGTTTAAGGTTCATTAACGTATTACAGAGACAAAAGAAAGTCTTCCAATCTTGAGGGTTTTTTACCTATTACATTTATGTATATTTTTAATAATAATTAAAATCACTTATTGGACGGGAGATAGTACTCTTCATCAACATTGCAGTGCTATCTTTCTGTAAATTATAGGGTTTTTTTTTTCCATACCACCTATTATCTGGAATGCAATGGGACGTGAGATTAAATTGCAGCTAAATACTAAGAGCAATGATTCTCCTTACACAAAATTCTTAATTAATATTTGATCCAAAACCCAGGAAAATAGAACTTAACTTAAGATAAAATAATGGTAAGAAAGCATTAGATATTTTCTTAATTAGAAAAAGAAATAGTAGAGAGGCACTGCTACAGTACAATGTATTATAGCTAGGAGTCTGAGTGCAACTCTCTCTGGAACACTTATCGCATAGTGAATTTTCTGTGAAGTCAGGCAAACACAAACAGCTATAAACAACTTGGGACAATGCAAATATTAAGACTTGTGCTTAGGTTGCCAAAAGGGGTTTACAGCTAAAGAACTGAGGTTTTGTTTCCTTTTTTGGAGAAAGGGCCATCACAAAAGAAATACAGCAAATCCCTTTACATTTATAAGAATGTTTTGGATAGCATCCATTTCACTTAAACATTGAGGCTGCAGTTTTTTTTTTTACAAGGGAATTTATAAACCTGCTGTGGACTTTGGAGTGTGGATAGGCATAATAAACTGTATGCATGCTACATAGATAGCTCAGCAACTACCATGAGGTATTTTATTTCAATGATCAATTTAACTGTATCATAAAGCAAATAAATTATTTGGACAGCCGATAAAGGCTCCGTCCTACTTATGTTTACAATGCTTAAAAAGTTTGCCAAAAGTTATCCAGTTATCTGCTATCATAATAAGAGAAAAAGCCTGTGTGCCAAAGGAATCAGGGGAAGATGAGAAGTTATGGATCTTTGTATGTTTTATATATACTAAACAATACAACACCCTTCATATATTAAAGTCTACATTAAAATAATTAAATCTGTCATATACTCCCCTTGACAAAGGTTGTGATAAAAAGCAAACCGGTCAAGATAAAATACAATACAGTTACCTATATTCTCTATTCAGTGACTCATTCTCTGTTTTTATTTGGTTTCATTGATATGTCTATTCCTGTTCTTGATTCATGGCATCACTATTCTTTAGTTACAGACTATTCCAACAGACTTTACAAGGGTGAAATAATTGCAAGTGTTTCAGTAACATGGATACTAAGAGCCAATATATTTTACTTTCAATTCCAAAAAAAGAATTAATTTATCGTATTTGTTTCAAGAAATGTCTCACTATGTTAGGGAAAACCCCAGAGAACAACTTAGTAAATCAAGAATTCACTGGGAATTCAAAATAGTTGCAGAATGATTTACCTTGTTATTATTTTCTCTTCTTAGCTTAAACCAATAAATATTTTATGCCAGCAAAATAAGTAAACCCACAGTTCATAGCAGGCATCTACAAATTATCAGTACAGATTGTTGCAGATATATATAGAATGAGCTTTCAGAGTGGCATGCAGTAAAACATAGCTAAAATCAATAGAAACACGTAATAAAACAGTGTCAATTAAAAAAGCTGCTAAAAGCAGCAGAGGCTAAAAACACCAGACATAAAACTAGTTGAAAGCCTAAAGCATCAAGGGACATTAGAAAACCTGGGAGAATTAGAACAGGAGGCATCAGGCATCCTAGGAAAGCTATCTCAGGTGTGTGTGTGTGTGTGTGTGTGTGTCTGTGTATGAGAGACTTACTAATGGAAAGATCTATTCCAGAGAACTTATCTGCCATGTTTAAATTAAAAACATTGTAAATTGATTATGCAGAATCAGGTCATTGATCCATTGTAGAATAGACTTCTGGACAGGACCAGAAAGAATTCATAGGGAAACAAATTTAGGCAAGTGTAAGGTAAAGGTAAAGGTTTCCCTTGACCATTTGTGCCCGATTTTAGGAGGCAGTGATCATCTTCACTTCTTAACTTCTTAACGCTGAGAGAGTCAGCGTTGTCTGAAGACATTTCCATAGTCATGTGGCCAGCATGACTATACACCAAGGCGCACAGAACATTGTTACCTTGCCACTGAAGTGGTACCTATTTTTCTACTTGCATTTGCTTGCTTTCGAACTACTAGGTTGGCAGGAGATGGGGCAAGAATGGGAGCTCACCCCGCTGTGCAGAGCTCAGGTCTCCAACTGCTGACCTTCTGGTCAACAAGGCCTAGAGCAGTGATGGCTAACCTTTTTGCCATCGCGTGCCAAAAGTAGGGGGAGCTGGGTGGGTGGGTCATGGGTGTGTATGCCCACATCCATAATTCAATGCGCCCTGGCCTCCTGCGCATGTGCTCGTGACATCACCACCCCCATACTTCCCCCTGCTTTTGGCACGCGATGGCCCGGTGGGCCCGGTAGGCCCATTTTTCCCCCTCCCCAGGCTCCAGAGGCTTTCTAGGAGCCTGGGGAGGGCAAAAACAGCCTTCCCCATCCCCCCGGAGGTCTTCCGGAGGCCAGAAACAGCCAGTTTCCCGACTTCCAGTGGGACCAGAAGGCCTGAAAATCAATTGGCTGGTGCACACATGCACGCTGGAGCTGAGCTAGGGCAACACTCGCGTGCCCACCAATATGGCTCCACGTGCCACCTGTGGCACCCGTGCCATAGGTTTGCCATCACGGGCCTAGAGTCTTAACTGTTAAGTCACCATGCCCCTTAGACTAGGTGTAAGGAGACATTTCTGAATGGTAGGAGCTGTCATCAGTGAACCAGATTGTCTCAGACATAGGTAGGTTCCCTTTTATTGGAGATCTTCAAATAGAGGCTGGATAGTCACCTGTCTGAAATGTGTTAGCAGATCTTGCATTCGGAAAGAAGTTGCACAAAATGACTTCTGAAGTCTCTCCTAATATTGTGATCCTAGGATTCAGAGCTGTTTTTACTAACCAATTCATTGTGATATCAGAATGGATCCCCCCCCCCCTATATTTACCTGAACAGAGCAGAGAATGCCTTGGTTTCCAGAAAACAAGGCCTATGATCTATCATTAATTGAAAACACCTATCTAAGCAGAGATATTATCTTCCCTTTCACTAAGACTACATGAAACAGTGGAATTCACAGTCCTCCTTTCATCTGGTTTGCTCTGGAGCACTACGGAAGTTTTTAAAAAGTATTTCTTTAATGTGTATCCCATGCCACTATGAAAACTGTTTTAATGACATTAATTTTACTGTCTCTAATGTCAGCAGCATTTTAATGTTTTTAATATAGAATCCAAAATAAATAAATAAATCAAACTGAAAATTTCACAAACAAATGCTGTTAGATAATACATAGTTTGGCATTCATTCCTAAGAATACATTTCAGACTAAACTGTTCCAGACCTACAGCAGTATGCTAAAATAATATTAGTTTTCTCACCTACAAATCCTTCTTTGCCGACCAATTTCAGGGCAAGCTTGTCTGCCAAAACTGAAGAATTGCCATGTGCAATATTTGCAAAAGGTCCAGCATGCACAAAAACTGGAGTACCCTAGAAGAAAATAATAAGGACAGATAGACATATTGAATTCTCTACTAAAGTTTAAATCGATGTGACATTAAGAACAAGAGAGCAATCGTTTTATGTTAAATTTTAAAACATGAAGTTGTAAAACAACTGACATGAATAAGGAGGTAGTATATTGGTATAATATAATCAATCTTTTTACTGACATAATACAAGCAATCTTCTAGAGCAGGGGTCTGCAACCTTAAACACTCAAAGAGCCATTTGGATCCGTTTCTCACAGAAAACAAAACACCGAGAGCACAAAACCCTTCCCATGCCTGACTATTTCTTGAGCAGCCACAAAATGTAGTTGAATTAAACGTTCTGTTTTCTTCTGAAAGTTCTGAAACTTTTCTTTTCTTGGATTTATCCATGGTTGGCCTACCGAAGGTTGAAAAGCTCAATAAACTGTGTGCCTGCGGATGTCGCACATTGGTGGTTGTGATGCGTATTTTGAGTGACAGGGAGCCGCAGCAGAGGGGTGAAAGAGCCACATGTGGCTGCCGAGCCTCAGGTTGCTGACCCCTATTCTAGAGCAATCCCATGTTATGATTGTGCCGTATTTCAGTATGTGGCGTGTTATTAAACACAGTCCCTAAACACATAATTAAACTTTCTTGTTGTAAATCCAGGTTCACTTACTGAGTTACATCATAACAATTTCATTATTAATGTGTAGAATTCATTATCTTACTCTATAATCCATAACTGCAGCCTCGCCATCATCTGGTTCTCTTTGTACAGAGCTGCTGTGAATTGCAACTAAGCCATCTCCTTTAATCAACTCATTGTCATAACTCAGCTTTTTAAAATTAGACCATGAACACCAGGCTATAATGTATACTTTCTTAAATGGGAGTAAACATCACAGAATAAAATGAATCTTCTTGCTTTGGGTATATACATTGAATTTCACAGATAGAAAGTAAAAATGTAATTACCTGCTAACTCTTTTTGACTCTTAGATCTGTGGGGTTCCCAACTGATTCAATTGATGTAAAATTCCTCTGAGAGAAACTGCAGCTGCAGACAGCTCTAGAAGTAGCACATTAATTAGATCCTTAAATAATTTGCTGTCTCTAGAGCTCTCTTCAGGTTTCAGATGGGGTACAACATGGAAAGCAAATTGGTTGTGCTTGGGGATGGGAACCAGGATCCTTCTTCTGGGGGAGGAGCCAGTTTAAATCCCTCCAAGATAGAATCGTATGATCCCAGAGAAATTCCATCTGAATGGGGTTATACTCTCGCACTCAGGGGTTATCTACACACTGAAGGTTCACCTAGATTCAAAGCTTCTACTTGAAGAACAAATGACAATTGTGGCTGGAGGGCATTTGCACAGCTACAAACTGTGTGCCATTTGCAACTATTCCTGGACCAAGAGGACCTGTTCAGGGTCATTCATGCCCTACTTATCTTCCATTTTAAGTACCATAACATATTCTACAAAGATGTTCTTTTGGAAGCTATATCTGGTCCAAAATATGGTAGCCTGGGTAAACATTGCTTGGATGCTTCACTTTTCATTGCTTCAGGAGATGCATTGGTGCCCGGTGTGATTAAAGGTGCTGGTTGTCATTTTTAATGTCCTATTTGACTCTGGACCTGGACCATCTTTTCCTGTATTTATCTGCCCATCCAACCAGATTAAATAAATTCAATTCCTTTCTGATCCCATCTGTATGAGACTGTCAGTTGTCAGGCCTCTAAAGCAGTCATTTTCAATATAACTGCTCTTTGGATCAGCATCCCAATAAAATTTGCTCAGTTTCAACCCTCTTGCTGAAGAAAAATCTTGAACTTGTTCTTCCAGACACAGCAGGAGTGCTATAACTGAAGATGGGTTTTGCAGGCAAATGGTATTTGTATTTCCTAGTTTTTTATGTTTTATTTTGTTTATGCAAGTAAGGGTTCAGATTATTATTTCAACACTATTAGCTACGCTCAGCTTTTTAAGAATAAATAGCATACAAGCAAAGTAAAAACACACGAATAAAATTACACATAAGTACCCATAATAATTCCTTTTGTGAAAACACAGAAGCAAAATAATGATTTTCACTTTAGTGTGCTGTAAATTAAATATTAAAAGTGGTAATGTAGAAGTGGCACTTTCTGGGAGGTAATTTCTTCCAGTTGTTTTTGGATTGTTTTCCAGACAATCAGAAACATATCTACTAGGAATACTGACAAAAGACTACAAAAAAGAAATAAAATACCTGATAATACACATTTTGACAGCAGTTAGAATCACTTTCGCACAAACATGGAAACTGGAAGACACGCCATCAGAGGAGCGGATAATACAAAAAATAATGGAATGCGCGGAGATGGACAGACTGACAAAGGAAATACAGGAAAAGGAAGACACAGACTACTATTTAATTTGGCACAAATGGTATGATTGGCTAGAGAATAAGAAGATAAAATAAGGGAATACCACCCAAGAACACAAAAATGAGGAAATGGAATTGAATATCGTCAAATAAATCGTTATATAATGAAAGATATACATATTTAGATATACAAATATTTAATTACTGTGATAACTCTATTATCAAAGTTCAGGTATTATACTTGATTTTAATGTTTAGTTTGTTTATGTATAGTATGTTTGTTTGTATGTATGTATACTTATGTTTTGTGTTATGTCAATAAAAAATTAAAATAAAAAATAAAAAATAAAAGTGGTAATGTCATGCAGTGTAATCATTTGCACATTCAGGAATAATCTAATGTCATGTGATCAAACGTCAGATTTTCTTGTCACACTGAAGAATGTTTGTGGAGATTCTCAGTCATCCAGGTCATGGTTGTCTCAAAGGAGCTTTTTCAAAAGGTAATTGGACTTTCTTTGTTTTTCCTTGAAGACATTTCACTTCTCCAAGAAGCTCCTTCAATTCTGAACCGAAGAAGCTTATTCAGAATTTTTCTCCAAGAATTCTTCTGAACAATTTTTCAGAAGAAGCTGAACAAAAATTCAGAAGAAGCTGAATTTTTCTGAAGAATTCTTCAGTTTTTCAGAAGAAGCTTCTTGGATGAGAAGTGAAATGTCTTTGAGGAAAAACAAAGAAAGTCCAATTGCCTTTTGAAAAAGCAGCTTTGGGTAACTCTTCCTTTTCATTTTAAAGACTTCCTTTTCATTTCCCAGCCATCTTTGGCCTCATCACTCTTATGATCCCAGAAGCCATTGGTACAGACTTGGGCAATATGTGGGATGGGGAATTTGTTCTGTGAGTGAACCCCATTTTTCTAGGGGATGAATAGCAATGAGCGTACCCTTAACATGTTAAATACTTTAAAACATATGCTGGCAATTTAGACTTATGAAGAAAGAAATGAAGTTTTGGATTACAGAGGACTAGACTCACCTCCAAAGTCTGCATCAATGTTGGTTTAATTGCATCCTTCATCAAAACTGCCAAAGCACCAGTTACTCCCTAAAACAAAGAGATTTTTCTTTATTTTTAAGGTTAATGTTATTTGAAACTAAGAAGTTCAAGCAAACTAACCTAAGGCATCAAGTAATTTAGGTAAAAACAAACAAACCTAGAATGGATAAAGCTAGAATGGATTATTCTAGCTTTATAATATGATGGTATCATAACTTAAAAGAAAACAAGAAAAAAGAATGGCCTCAATTTCTATAAACTGCAAATAAGTTTCTGACTTACAATATTGAAACATTTTAATTTGGAAGACGTAATTTGTACCAAATGTTAAAATATGTCAAGACACAGGTCAACAAAGTGTTATGTGGTTTAATAACTTGACATTATTCAAGATTACTACCTTTGCCAGAGTTTCTACAAGTGTTAGAAGGGGAAGATTTCCCTTAGATTTCTCCTGAGAAATCAAACGTCATTTTTGTAAACCGGGGGGGGGGGGGGGGGGCTCCTTTTGAAGAAAAATAGTCTAGCTCAGTGATGGCTAACCTTTTCCGGACCAAGTGCCCAAAGCGCACGCGTGCACGTGTGAATGTGCGTGCACTTAACCCCCCAAATGCAATACGCGTGCAGCTCCGTGCATGCCTCCTGCCCCCCCATGCGTGTGTGAGCAGGGCCCCCACACACACCCCATCCCCACACGCATGCGTGGCAGAGACCCGAAGACCAGCTGGCCGGTGGGAGGCGCACACCCATGTGTGGCAGAGCTGAACTGTGGCGATGGCTCGTGTGCCCACAAAGAGGGTGCTGCATGCCACCTCTGGGATGCGTGCCATAGGTTCACCATCACGGGTCTAGCTCATTCATGCTACCATCTATAACCCGCATTGCTGATGGGTTAGCCTGAGGAATTTGAATGTACTGTGGATCTTTCCCAAAATATCTAGCAAGTTTCTTGTGCCACCTATAAAGCATCAACCTATATACATTGTAAGACTGCCTCGGGAACATAAATGGTCCCCGTAAGTTTTCAGAGGAAATAAACAATTTGGGGAGTTGCATTCTAGTGATGGGTTTGAGCAGCTCACCTCCTACCATTAAAAAGGACAAAAGTAAATAAAGACCATAAGGATCTTCCTGCTAGGAAAGTACTGATGTGTGTGAAGGAGGTAGCAGCTAAGATTCTGATAAATTAGTAGTATATAACTCTTTGCCTCCCATGCAAGCAATTTATCAACAGGCAAGCACTCCTAGCAGACATTATGAGGGCACTTATAAAATGCCAGCAAAAGAAAATCTAGGAGAACCAGAGATTCCAGTCTCTCCTAACCATTTTTATTTATGCGGAGTGGGGACTACTGAAATTATTAGCATATTATTACAATTGTTAAAACCTTACTGCTTTTCCTATTAAAATGTGAAGCAAGATTTGGAACCTGGATTATGCCCCATTTTGAAATCGACACTGTAGAGATGGGAAAGAGAAATGAGAAGGATTGGGAAGTTATATAACCTTCTTTATGAGTAACGGTTATCAACAATGTTGGGGCTTTTAATCATTTTTCTTAAAAGGCAGTTGGATCAGTAAAATTATATCTAGTTTGGAAAAATGTATTTCTCGGTCTCCTATAATAACGGAACCTACTGTCATCCAAGAAATATAGGATATACAAATGGATGGTCTTTTTCACTCAGCACAGAATTAAATGGAATTCATTGCCACAGTTTACAGTAAAGACAATTAATTAATTCTCTCAATGGCTGCTATTGATTTATGCAAATTCAAGCAAGGAAGTAGTATACTTTCAACATTAGCTGAGAAGCTGTAAGACAAATAGGGCATTGTGTTAATCTGCACGTTCTTTAAAAATAACTGGCTGAGATCCACGATCAGACTGTCTTTCTTTCTTTCTTTCTTTCTTTCTTTCTTTCTTTCTTTCTTTCTTTCTTTCTTTCTTTCTTTCTTTCTTTCTTTCTTTCTTTCTTTCTCCTTCCTTCCTTCCTTCCTTCCTTCCCTCCTTCCAGTGGCTATAAGTTGTTCAAGTAGTAGTAATCTGAAAGCCAAATTTGCCATGTTTTGGAATTTAGCAATCTGTACCCATGAAGAAAATCTACTTATGTGATCACTAAGAGATGACAATGACTTGATAGCACATAAGCAATCAATCAATTTCAGTTTTAAATTTCAGGCTGCCCATGGAAGCAGGTGCAGGTGCTTATTTGCAGGTGCTTTCATATACAGATAATTTGTCTGATGATTTATTAATTGTCCCACACTGTGCCTTTCAGATTAAATCTGCGTTTCAATTTTCAATGAAATTTTCAAAGTTTATCTTAACTCAGATTCATTGTAAAGAATTAGTGAGAGCCCTCAATTTATAGCCATTCATTTAACAACCAATTATAGTGGGGTTGAAAAAAAGTGGCTTACGACTGATCCTCACACTTTTGGGTTGCAGAAATATTCTTACCTGTACATTCTTTGTAAAATGAATGGATTACTAAATAGGTGCATTTCTATATTTTTCTAAGATATGTAACTTGATCAATGCCATTACTATATAAATAGCTACATATTTATTTAATATTCTTTAAGGCTGCTGAAATACTAATCTTAAGGGTGCCATTTTAATTTACCATGAAGATATGGCATCAATCCATCAAACGTATTGCTATGATATAGCAGCCAAATTGCAATCTAGTCTTTAAGACTGTGCTCAATGAACACCATATTTTGGCAACAAACCCTGTAGTTCCATTACTGAGGCAGGCTTTCTTAAAAACCATTACACTTTTGAAAAGAGCTTCTGAGTTTATTAAATATTCAATTTATCTTTCCCTTCTCTGCCTCCTCCCATCTCCATTCCTTGCAGCATCTGGTTTTCATCGGTCAATGTGTATTTTAGATTTCATTACACTGTGCTCAAGATGTGATATAGCAATCTTGAAATTCAGACCAAAGAGAGTTGCTGGGTATATTAAATATTATTCATATCCGAATGAAATAAAAGAAAGAAGGAATTAGTGGTTTTGGCTGAATATTAAATTAGGAATTGTAAAAAACCTATGAAAACATTTTATAGAGACAGAAATCAAAGTAATTTAAAAAATGAATTCATATTTGAATATATGCTAATATTAATCAAAATGAGGGTGTGCGATGGCTCAGCGGTTAAAGATACAGAGCTTGTCAGCTGCAAAGCTGACAGTCCAGGTTTGAGACCCGAGTGCTGCATAATGGGATGTGCTCCTGTTTCTTATCCCAGCTCCTACCCACCTAGCAGTTCAAAAGCATGCAAATGCACGTAGATTAATAGGTAGCACTTCAGTGGGAACACAAATGTTCTGTGTGACTTTGGAGTATAGCCATGCTGGCCGCATTACCATAAAAAATGTATTCAGACAACGCTGGCTCCATCAGCCAAGAAACAAAGTTAAACCCCACCTCCTAGAGTCGGACACGACTGGACACATAAACCTCTACCTTTCTATTAATCAAAATATACACTCAAATGAAAGTAAGATATTTTGAGAACAAATGTTTATAATACTGTTATTAATGTTCTACAAATAGTTACTTGAAATTGGTCTCCCATGTTCTCCACTCCAAAAGGGATGAAAGCAACAGGAAAGCAAAGTGATTAAAGACCTTTTCAAAAAAAGCAAGGAGAATGTATGCATGTAGACTAATGTTTGGTTTGTCTGAGCAACTGCTTCATGAATAGGTAGGTAGCATGTTATCCCTTACCTGCACTGTTTTTCTACCCCCCCCCCCAAAAAAAACATTTTCAAAAAGTATTGCATGCTTAAAGCTCATACAAAAAAATGCAAAATGTAATGCTCTGCACATTAACAGGAAAATTGTCATAAAACACCAATACTGTGGGAACTGGTGTCCTGTGTTCTTTACTAATTGCAGTAGTCTTGGCATCTTCCACCATATATCCTATATCAGTTGCCGATATATTTTCAGGTGCATTTCAAGAGGTTGGGATTCCCTTTGAAATCCTACATGCCTTAGAGGCTGATTGAGATCACTTACTCTAAACAAAACCTAAAGAGATAGAGTGCTTATAGAGCACTGATAGCTAACCTTTTCTGGACCAAGTGCCCAAAGCGCACGTGCCCGAACCCCCAAAATGCAATGCACGTGTGCCCCCGTGCATGCGCCATGCCTCCACGCATGCGCCCCATGCCCCGTGCCTGTGTGCACCCCACTCCCTGTGCATGCACGCACGGCCCCCCGCACACGTGCCATAGGTTCGCCATCACAGTTATAGAGAGCGCTTGCTTGCCATGCCTTGTTAAGATATAGTATTTCAAGAAGATATTTTCCACAGGAAAATAGCTCCTGCACTTCTGCCAGCTATAAGATTTGTACTCTCACTTTTCCAACATGCATTTGAGGACAGAGACACGTATAGGCAGAGTTACTGGGAAACTGATGAGGTTTTGTCTGGCTCTATATATGGTATTGTTTTATGATTCTATCATGTTTGCTTGTATTATTATTTGATAAAATTGACTATTTTTATGATTACTGTATTATTTTATATTATGTTGCTGCTTGTCAACCACTGAAACATTATGAAAACATTATAAATATATAATACACACCAAATCTTCTGCTGTCACAGGTTGCCCTTTTGTGTTGTTAGCAACTACAATTTTTCCCAGTCTCTCTTTCATATCAGACAGACTACTGGTTAACGCTAATATTGCCATAATTTCACTTGCAACAGCTATATCAAACTGAGTCTGTGAACAGAAAAGGAAAGTTATAGAAAGTAGACATTCAAAGTTCATAACTATCGGTAGATGCCCTACATGCCTAGCATAGTCTCACAGCTGTCAGCTAGACTGGGAAGTTTTTTAAAAAAAACACCCAGAAGACGGTCGTGGAAACCACTTGTATATTCTTGCTAAGAAAACAACAAAGCAATCTGCAGTTTATTTAGACACCATGTCAAGCTCACTGGTAGGAGATTTTATATTGTTCTCTACTGGTCTACAAAGCTGGCAAGATCAGCATGGTGCTAGATAACATCCCAAGAACTCAGTACTTAGATGAGTGCTAGGAATGGTTTGATCCCTATAGCCCTAGAGAAAGTTTATAACATATTCTCTCATTTAACGTAGTAAAGACAACATTGCCTTTATGGTTATTTGGAAGACCAATTTCTTATCTAGTTATTTCTCTAGCTATATTTATATAAAGAATTAGGCCCACCTGCCCATCACAGTAAGCTTGAAAGAGGTTGTATTTTCCATCTGATATCGTATATTTATTTTGTTTAGCAATAGGCTCTTAAGTGCTCTCAAGAGTATACTGGAATCTCAGGTGGCCATTTCATCCATATTGCTTTTGAGTTAATTTATCAATAGAGGTAACCCATTGAGTTCTAGCTCTACATATTTTTTTCAAACTCTATCTAATTCTATGCTGAAATGAAATTATTCTTCAATGCTATAGATAGTAAAGCAGATTGAATTTCTAGAATAAACATAGATTATGTTTAACAGAAACAGAAATAATGATCCTAAACTGTATGTCAAGCTATTGTGCAGATTTATTCATTTCTACACCTTGGTATATCAATTTACTGAAATAATAGCAGAAACGGAGCATCATAAAGTCTACATGAAATTTAATCTCAAACATACAATGTATTGGAACTTTACTTACCTGGCGAGAAAATCCCTTCTCTGTATTTGCTTGGCCAATTGTTATTTTTCTAAGGAATCTATCATTTGTATCCACCACTGAAAGGAAAACAAATAGCTGAAACATTTACTAAAGTATCAAAGCTTCTGTTCTTCTGCCAAAATTGGGTGGGAAATGTTTGCATATCTTACCCTGTTAATATACACCACTCAAAAAAATAAAGGGAACACAAGCAGAAGACATCCGAGATCTGAATGAATGAAATAGCCTTATTAAATACTTTGTTCGTTACATACAGTAGTTTTGTTTTCCCTTTAGTTGTTTGAGCAGTGTATAAACTACTGTATGTAAAGAACAAAGTATTTAATAAGGCTATTCCATTCATTCAGATCTCGGATGTCTTCTGCTTGAGTTCCCTTTATTTTTTTGAGCAGTATATTATAGATATAATTTAAGCATCCACATATTTCATTATCTTTAATGTATGTTATTCTTTTGAAAAGCTATGGAAGCGTGGAACTGTAGCAGATAGAGCAACAGAATTTTTTCGCATGGTTGAATTTTGTTGCAAACGTTTACATGGGACTAGAATAATGACATTTTTTGCAATATGATTATAGAAATGTTTAAAATATTAATTTCTGAGTGTAAATTATTAATATTTTAACAGACACAAAGTCAAAAGGCAATTCAAAATATTGCTTAGCAAAATCATATGAAAAAAACCTTCTGTAAAATTATCTGCTCTAAGTTTTGTCTATAGGAAAACTTAACCTTTCAGCTACAAAGATAGAATGACCTTTTCTTAGAAGTCTCCCCAGATTGACCATTTTTCTGAACATTCATCATTGGAACCTCATTTTTCATTTAAAACAATCCAAATCACCCTTGGAGCCAATAATCGTTGGAAATAAGGCAGGGATGAAATCCAGCAGGTTCTGCCAGGTTCTGGAGAACCGGTAGTGGAAATTTTGAGTAGTTCGGAGAACCAGCAAATACCACCTCAGGCCAGCCCCCGAGTGCGATGGGAATGGGGATTTTGCATCCTTCACCTGCCACACCCACCAAGCCATGCCCACAGAACCGGTAGGGAAACATTTTGAATTTCACCCCTGAAATAAGGATAATTTGAGAAATTTAAGACTCTGTTAAGATTTGGATGTCAGATCTCCAGGGAACACCAAAACTGTAGGTTAGACTGTTAAGTCAAAAAAATATATTTAAAAATGTCCCAAAAGAAGGAAGATCAAGTCACTTCTATATTGCTGTCCATGAAGTTACCAGGAGTTAAACCTGACTTGAAAGAGGCTTTACCTTTACATTTAGGTGAACAATGAGCATGTTCTAAATGGTCTTTTTAAGTAGTATGTTTTTATTCTATTTGCCACCCAAAATCCCTTTTGGTAGAGGGTTAGGGTTAAATGAAAATTTGGAAGGACATGCTGTTCTACTGCAATGAAGAATGCAGAAATTTAAGGAAGCCCTTTTGTTTATAAGACATTAGATGATATTTAAATTCAATATATATATGGAAAAAAACACCACTAATGTACAAAAATCAAACAAGCTTTCTAAAATAACATTTTGTAGGCCACAAATACAGACTGTTTTAAAAACTCTTTGAGTTACAGATATTTTCTTGACACTTTTGATTTGTGCTACTCATTCTGGAAGGAAAGCTATTTTCACCTTGCGACATCATGGAAGAAGAAACCAATGACTAACTTATAGGGGTGTTCCATGCTACATCTAAAATGGGGACAAATTTATAATCTTTTGATAGGAGATATATATGGACAAGTAACTTGCTTGTAAGTAAAAGCTTACAATGCGTTAAGCAAAGTAAATTGCTTAACGCATTGTAAGCCGTCCTGAGTCTCCGGAGAAGGGCGGCATATAAATCAATTAAAAAAAAAAAAGTAACTTAAATTGTGCAACCTAGATTTACCAAAATGCATTATGTATTTGTTCTATGATTACTTAGTATGCTAAATTCCATCTGCTGAATATATACTTCTACTCTATGACCAAAATCAGCCTATGACAGACTGAGATTTTATGACAGCAGACAACACAGGGCCACACACAGGGAGAGGCACACAGGCCTCTTCCAGGCAAACAGAAGTCATGGCCAATCAGGGTCCTGATTACATGGAAGAAACATAAATATCTCCTACTAGCTGCAGCGATGAATAAAATGATGAAATGTTATGTCTTAAGGCAAACCCTCTCCTTTTGTATTTCTTGATATCAGAAAAAATACATAAGTCATAGGTTTGCGTGTTCCTTCAACAGATGCCTATTGGAGAAACATCCAACACTATTAATTTATGATCTCTTCATCCAATTCTAAATGCAGGTTTTTCAGGAAATGGGACCTGTGAACGTTAGAAATACATACGGCAAAAATACACCATCCTCACAGGATATGTGCATTTTTGAGGAAGACATACAATTTATACTCTTTGGCTTATCTATATTACCAAGCCATTGTTTATAATTGTTACCAACATTCTCCCATTTTCAGCTTCTATGGTATTATAAAAAAACTAAGGAAATCAAAGATATTTACACTACAGCTTTCCACTACAAATTGCCCATGCTTTTATTCTGGGTAAGAGTGGGATTCTTATAGCAGGATCTTTCACATTCTCACATTCACCAAATTTGCTGAGAATTGCAAAAAGCTAAGAAATGGGAAGAACATTTACATAGCTTTTATGTTAGGTCTTTGTGGGTCTTTAGCCCAGAGCAATAAAATCATTGAGTTAAAAGAAGAAAAGGGGAACATTTGTCATATTTCCAGTTCTCAAAATTCAAAGTACAAAATATACAGGAAAAATCAAGACCATGCTTATTAACATGTTTCCAAAATACTAATCAGGATAGTGTCAGATTTTGCTCTGCTTCCAGAGCCCATTATCAAATCACAAAAGATAGTTAAGCAAATGCACAGGTTTCTTTTCCTTTTCACTGAATAACTTAATCAGTTCTGAGAAGAAGCTTTTGCCAAGAACTGCATATAAAACTCTGCTTTTTTCAAAAGTATTTGTTTATGTTAGGGTTGAAACTTTCCAGGAGGTATCTAGTTGATGACTTTATGCAAGAGCAAAGTAGACTAGATGGAGACTTCTTTTTTTTAATACCTACCCCTTTGCCATGTTATTGTAGATGTGTCTATATCAAGTCGCACAAATCTGTTAATCTCATCTGCAGTTAATGTTTTAGGATCTATTTTGGTTATTCCGAGCCTCTAAAAACAAATAAAGAGAAAGAAACACATATAGAATTTACACATCTGACCATAGTATTCATATTCAGGGCATATAACTACTTCTCATATATGCTAAATTGTGTTTACATGGCACCCAAAGCCTGATCTGATTCACTGCAGTTTATCCTAATGTAGAAATCAAGCAGGCAGTGGTTTATGGGACAGCCATTCCAATAGACATTCCAGTTTTTAATTATCTTTTCCAGTGGAACAAGAAAGAGGAGGAAAAGCAGCAGCAAATATCAGTAATATGTCTTGTGAATGAAGTGTGAAACAGTCCATACCAAAAACAAATCATAAGCCCTATCAAACTATTGTAATTGCTGCATACAATGGAAGACAAATATGTCTATGGGATACTGGGTGGTCAAGGTCCTGTTTGCCTCAAGGAGCACAAAATGGAAGTTTAGCCATCTTTACAATAAACCAGATATGAAATTATGAGAAGGAAGACCTTTCTCGGAGCAGAGACTCTTCAATGTAACAAAATATTCTGGATCCAGCTGCCTACAGGATTCATCTCTCTGCTGTAGACACCCAGTATATCTAGTAGTGGAACTGCTAGTAAGAGGCTCAGTAGGAGGCAGTTATTGAATCTCCAATGTATGTTGTTAAACAACTATCTTGAATGACCTGCTTAAATTTAATCTCTAGCAGATAAGGCTATTGTGAATGGAGAATGGGATAAGAGACTAATTTCTTTCCTAATTCTGTATCTCCAAGTATTATTCTGTAGCAGAAATAAATGTAGAACTTATCTTATCCTGTTTTATTTTCCAGAAGAACAACAACTGGACAGTGCAAAATGCAAGTGAAAATAAAAAATAAAGAACATTTGGCTCTTGGAGTAATGTCTTTGCAGCCATCCAATGTCATCTCATGGTTATCAAAAGTGCTAGCCTGCCCCATAAATTAAGCTGTCGTGTTATCTAAATCAACACATTGCAATTGTTATTAATCAAAATGTGATCTCAAATGTATTATAATTTGTATAATTATAATTTCCATTCTAAATTAAGTTCTTTCTCTTTCCTTCACTTTTTCAAAAATATGTTGGACAGCATTTTAAGCAACTACGTAATCTTAACATTTGATTAGAGAAATTTTATATACAAAATGTATGGCTGGATTGTTTTCCTCTGAGAAGACTGAGAATCATAATCAAATTTAGTAATTCCCAGAGAAGACATTTAACTGTTAAGATAAATAGCTGCTTGCCATTGTTTTACAATTCCAGTCTGCTATTTGTATCCATCAGTGAGAAAAATCAAGGAATTTCAGCAAGATATGTACATAATCTTTTCAGCATCCCTCACCCAAGTAATGTGGCATTAATTTAAAGATTTCTCCAGCTTCTTAAATAACTCTGGAGCATATAATTATTCTGAATCTACCTTGCTTTTTGCATAGACGTGGGCAGTCTATACATAATCATTTTTCCTATCCTCGTGGTGATTCAGAACTTGGTGGTTTGCTTGAAGTTGAACAACCAAAGAGTATAAATATACTGTATTTAAAAGTAAATATTTTTATTCACTTCAGGGTCCTTTTGATTATAATTTAAAGCTACGAACCACTTTTTAACAGCTGTAAAAATGTGAGTTGCTGAAAGCACATGAAAATGCCTTCCCGTTGTTCTCTTTTAGAGGAATTCCCTAACCCCATAAAGAATTCCATATGATGGAAGCAAATAGTTACATTTAAAGGTAAAAGTAAAGGTTTCCCCTGTCCAGTCATGTCTGACTCTAGGGGACAGTGCTTATCTCCGTTTCTTAGCTGAGGGAGCCAGCGTTGTCCCAAGATATTTCCATGGTCATGTGGCCAGCATAATTATATGCTGTGCTGCACAGAATGCTGTTACCTTCCCAACGAAGTGGTACCTATTTATCTACTCACATCTCCATGTTTTTGAACTGCTAGGTGGACAGGCACTGAGGCAGGTAACAGGTGGGTTCACCTCATTGCGGAGAGCTTAGATCTTGAACCTGGGCTGTCAGCTTTCCAGCTGACAAGCTCAGCATCTTTAATCGTGCCCCAGTTACATTTATTTCATCCTATTCTTGCGTGTAGCCAGGCCAGTCTTTATTAGGATCTCCTCCTCCTCCTCTTTTCATTAAAGTCTGTATCAACTTTATTTCTTTTATTTTCAAAATAAAAGCCCAAACCAATGTCTATAGAGATTCTCAGTCATCCAGGTCATAGTTGTCCCAAAGGTGCTTTTTCAAGAGGCAACTGGACTTTCTGGTTTTTCTTTAAAGACGTTTCGCTTCTCATCCAAGAAGCTACTTCAGCTCTGACTGGATGGTGGGGACTCACATCCAGTCAGAGCTGAAGAAGCTTCTTAGATGAGAAGTGAAACGTCTTTAAAGAAAAACCAGAAAGTCCAGTTGCCTCTTGAAAAAGCACCTTTGGGACACCCAAACCAATGTCTTCCAAAAGTTTCTCTAAGATATTCCTTAAAGAACTACTTACTTTCATGCGTGCAAGTTGAATAGCTGAAAATTTCCTTTCTCCATGGACTAATGGAACCAATCTATTATATAAGGCCTGTAAAGAATACAACAGTAAATACCAGTAAGGTAAGTGCTATTCCAATTAGGCATTATAGACAGATAATTCTGTTCAAGCTTTGTATCCAAGTTACAAAGCTCTTCTAAGCATGCCTCTATTTACTGTAGCTTCTGAGACAATTTTCCCTCTTTTAAGAAAGAAACAAAACAAGCTGCTATAAAATGAGTTGGTGTCATAATTAATAAAATGCACATGAATGGGAAAGGAAGGCTTCGGCAGAGAGATTGTGTAGTACTCCCCTGAAAAGCTGAACTGAAAACAGAAAAACTGAGAACACCAGCATGTGTCAGGTTTAGGGGGCAGAATTATATTTAGTATAACTCTTTCCTTAAGTACAGCATTTATTTAATCAACCCTCCCTCAGTCCCCTTGGAAGTTTTATGATAGGGAATCTAATTTTTTCCCTTGCCTAATACCTTAAATAATCTGGCCCTGGAAACTAGGTCTGTTCTTATTTATGCAGCAGATTGGAACTAATTTTTGAGTCACTCAAATGCAGTTTCTACCAACTTGGTTCCCTCCCAAGTGTTGCATTGCAACTCCCACAACTGAGAGATGGCCATCACTTTGTCCTGGAGTTCCCATTCCTTTTTTTGAGCCAGATGTAAAAGGAGAAAGGGAAAATCAAACTAAAGATTACGTAATGTTGAATCTAAGCCAAGAACTTAGCCAAGTCTAATCCTATGATTTTGCAATCTTTTGAAATTCTATGCATTTCAAGAGAAATATTCGATCCAACAGTTATTTCAACTTCAAAGTGCCTTTTATGAGAAAACGCAGTGTGTATAACCATCAAACTTATAGATATGAAATGTGGCATGTCACAATTAAAAGACTGTCCTGGAGGTCATGGGCATATCTTTTCCAGCTCAAAGAATTATGTATATATTTATGTATATGTGTGGGGTCACTATCAATGATGCTACAAACCTATCTTTCTCAAAATAAGAATGCCTGGATGGGCAACTTGATCTCTGCATCACTCCAGAGTTTTGGGCTATTTCTAATATTTGAATTAAGGAGAAACTTCCTAACAGTGAGGACAATTAACCAGTGGAACAGCTTGCCTTCAGAAGTTGTAGGTGCTTCATCACTGGAGGTTTTTAAGAAGAGACTGGACAGTCACTTGTCTGAAATGGTATAGGGTCTCCTGCTTGAGCAGGGGACTGGACTAGAAGACCTCCAAGGTCCCTTCCAGCTCTATTCTGATTGAAATATTTAGGGGCATCATTTTCTTTTTGGTAATCTAAATACACGGATTTCTGCCCACTACAGCACAAGTTCATTGAGTCCTAGTCAGACTTCTGGAGCAGAGAAATCCATTTGCAAGATTTCTCAACTCTGGTAACATTAAGACATATGAACTTCAACTTCCAGAATTCCTCAGTCAGCATATGCTGGTTAGGGAATACTGGGAGTTGAAGACCACATATCTTAAAGTTGCCAAGGTTGAGAAACCCTTTATTAATTAATGTCTACAAGCATGAGTCAGAGTAGGCACTACCTTTTTTTAAAAAAAATAGTAATAGCCCCAGGGCCAGAACTGTTCTGCTGTACATGTATTGTTTTTAAAAATCATGGTAGGATCAGAAAGGGGTTGAAACTTTGAATCATTATGTCATTAAAAAAATTCTCCTTCATAATGAGAAGGATGGATGGATGGATGGATGGATGGAAGGAAGGATGGAAGGAAGGAAGGATGGATGGATTTAAAGGGAACAAAGCAAGGGGAAAATCCAACTTTTCTTTTCTCCACACAAGTCTCAGACCTTCAAACTCCTAGCGGTCAATGATGAAATATTTGAAATGGTTTTAATTATTATATTCTCAAAATTGCATTTCACAGAAAATTACTGTAGAGTGAAGGATTATTCTTACCTTATCAGACTGAGTGTTCTCATGTAGAATCCTAGCATCTATGGCAGCAGCCAGCAAATTATTTGCTGCAGTAATGGCATGAATATCACCAGTTAAGTGAAGGTTGAACTATATAGGAATGAAATATGAAAAAGACATTCTTTTTGCACACTCCATTAAACTAGTGTCAGTTGTTTCAACTCATCCAAACACTTTCACTTCTGGGATTAGTAGTTCAGATGAGCAGTTTGAAATATTATGGAATCATAACTGTCGTGGCTGAAGTGATTTACTACGCTAAGATGGTCCCAGTTCTCTGTTCAATAACTTAGTTCTCATGACCTAAGCAGAAATTCATACAGGAAAGTTGAAAATATTACTTTTTTAATGTGGCAGGCTGTGGGTGATTTGCACAGATCCATTTAGAAATCATTTTGATTTATGATTTGGATAAAGAGGAACAAAAATGACATGTGTTTTAAAATAACTGCATGAATCTACCTCAGACTCTATAAGAAATAAAAATCTGGGTGGCAATAAAGCTTTTCATATGTTTCAATAATTGAAAAGTTTAATTAATATCCCTGAGAAAATTAATCCAATGAATGAATTAATTAATGTCCGTGTGTCTGTCTGTATATCATCTACCTACATAATTTATATAGCCACACATCTCACAGAACAAGTGATTCTTACAAGTTAAAACAATCAATAAACACCCACAAATGTTATTGCAATTATTAACCATTAAAACATCTACAACTACAAAAAACAAAGCTAAAATAAAAATTAGAAGAAGGGACGTTGTCAATGACGCAGCCACCTCATTAGCTCACCCATTACCTTGGGTCCTCAGGCCAAGTCTTGAGTGACCTTCAGAAACTCAAAGAGATGAGGCCAACCTCACCTGAGTGGGGAGAATAGTCCACAATGTGGGCACCAATTCAGAGAAGGCCTGCTGTCTATGGTCCACTAAAAGTAGCTTCCTAGACGATGAAAACCATAACTTGCCCTCTCTACTAGATATAGCGAGACAGGCAGATGAAATCGGGGGAAGGTGATTCTCAAATAACCTGGCCCCATGCCATAACGGCTTTAAAGATCAACACCAGCACCTTGAATTGGGTCTGGAAACAAATTGGTAACCAAAGCAGCTCATGAAATGTAATCACTCGTGCCACTGCATTTTGACCAGATGAATTTTCCAGATGCTCTTCAAAGGCAGCCCCATGTAGAGTGCATTGCGGTAACTGAGACATGACTAGGGCATGAGTGACCGTGAGTAGAGCCACTTGATCTTGGATCACATGCAAACTGGTACACAAAAGGGCCTTGGTAGTACAGTGGTCTAAAGCACCCTGTTATTAGCACAGCTGCCTGCAATTACTGCAGGTTCGAATCTTACCAGGCTCAAGGTTGACTCAGCCTTCCATCCTTTCTAAGATAGGTTAAATGAGGACCCAGTTTGTGGGGGCAATAAGCTGACTTTGTATAAATATACAAAAGTATGAAGGCTATTGCTTAACGCGTTGTAAGCCGCCCTGAGTCTCCGGAGAAGGGCGGCATATAAATCAAATTAAAAAATAAAAATAAAAATGAAATTTTCAGGATGGACCTTGGTATAAGCAGAGGAAGGTTGATTTTTTTGGGTGGAAGACACAAATTAGGTGTCAATTCTTTCTAGGATTGCTTGGCTTAACCTTTCTCTTGTTGTGCCTGGATCTAGGATGTCCTTCAAAGCTACCAAAGATAAAATGTGCACTCCACCTCAGGCAGCAAATTATCTTGGCCCAAGCTGAAGTCATTATTTAAAAATTAAAGTTGGGGTGCTATTTAAATTAATTTCACAGAAAAACTACTCCTCCTTAATGCAGAGGACAATTAGGGCCTCTGCATTATTTAATTTTCCAAGGCAAAATATGTGTTTACCTCTTCCATGGGTATGACTTGAGCATATCCACCTCCTGCTGCTCCTCCTACACAACGAAGAGAATATGTTAGCAAACTCTGGAGGATAGCGGTCACAATTTCCCTTCATTTCAAGTTGACATTCCCTCCTTACTCAGCTCAGGATTATGATCAGGAAGCTAATCCAATTTCCTTATACCTCTGGTAGAACCTCTGGTCACGACTATAATTTGTTCCATAGCTTTGGTCGCAACCCGATTTGGTCCTAACTTGAACCTAACCAAAATTAATGCATAATTAATGCAGCAGCCACACGAGGTTGCTGTTGTTTGGTGCTTACAAGAAAAATGGCGTGGAAGGGGAAATAATCCGTGTCCGTGTTTGATCCTAACCCTAACGCATGTTTGATCGCCACCCGAGTATGTGTTCGTGACCAGATTCAAAAATTTTGTGATTTTTTTGGTTGTGGTCAGAAGCATTTGTAACCAGAGGTTCTACTGTATCAGATTTGGATTGCTTATTGTGTCCAGCATCTTTTGGGTCTGTGAGAACACCTCAAAAACCCCTGGAACAGGGTAAATGTTTGGCGAATTTGGAAGGGTTTGAAGGATTTCAGGCATTTGAGGGTCAAAACTCAGGAGACTACCAACACCTTTCTAGACTAACACATTGTATTAAAAAGCATCAGCTTTCCTCAACTATAGCTATAGGGATTTAATGAATGAAACAAATTTGTTCCTCTCAAATTGGGTTCCATTTCGTATGGGGAGGGGAGTTTAAGAAACAAATAGGGTGTCTAAAGCTTTGCAAAACTTAAGGTGATGTAATGAGCTGTGAAAATAGCCTTGAGAGAAAGGAATAAGAGTCATAACCTAGAACAGTGATGGCTAACCTTTTCTGGACCGAGTGCCCAAAGCGTGCATGCGCATGAAACCCCAAAATGCAATGTGCATGAGCCCCTGTGCATGCACCCTTCCCCTTGTGCATGTGAACGCCCCTATGTGCATGCATGCGCACCCCCACATGCGCCCGGCCCATGCGTGTTCCCATGCACCCTGCGCCACACGCATGCATGTGTGCCCCCTGCATGCCCCCTCCCCCGTGCATGCACAGCAGAGACCCGATGACCAGCTGGCTGGCTCACATGTGTGGCGCAGCTGAACTGGGGCAACAACTTGAGTGCCCACAGAGAGGGCACTGCGTGCCACCTGTGGCACACATGCCATAGGTTCGCCATCACAGGCCTAGAGAAGAGTCTGATAAACAAAATTTGAATCCAGAGGATTAATGGGGTGCAATAAGTGTCTTAGAAGAGATGTTTCCTAATTCTCTGGAAAGTAAAGGTAGGGAAGGGGGGAAGTGCGTTCACTTTCAAACTTGCAAGATGTTACTGCAACCTTAGAATAAGGGTAGTATTAATAGTCATGGTTTTGGTTTCTTGTCTGGACTACCTTACAAACTACTAAACCGGGGGTCTCCCCTGGTTGGCAACTTTAAGGTTTGTGGACTTCAATTCCCAGAATTCTCCAGCTAGCATGGAGGACCAAGGAATTCTGGGATTTGAAAAACCCAAGTCTTAAAGTTGCCATGTTTGGTGACTCCTGTGTTAAGCCATTTCAAAACGTCAATGACTTTTGGCTCTATCTCTTCTGCTAATAACATGATGTCACCAGCCAATCCTCCTGTGATTTTCAAAGGGAAATTACTGCCTGCTCTTAGATGAGGAGGTAATGCTTACCTTTGACACCAAACGTAGGTCCTTGAGAAGGCTGTCTCAGGCAGGCAAAGGAATTTATTTTAAGGGAGGCTGTCAGTGCTTGGACTAAGCCAATTGTCACAGTGCTCTTCCCTTCCCCAAGAGGTGTCGGGGTAATCCTAACAATATAAGACAATAAGTCACATTCCATCAATAAGGTTTGCTGGTTCTAGAGTAAATAAGAATATTTCAATCAAATAATTATATTTTACCATTCTTATGTAAAAATCATCCAGGCAGAAACATATGCCAATCATAGATTAAAACAGAAAGAATATAATCTAGGATGATATATAAATTAGACAACAATTAGTTCTGCTAGCTGTCCAGAAAGCCTGGTGATGCTCCTGTTCAGGCTCAGGTTTTGTCAGTGCGTGCAAGAAATGATTCCCTTTAGGTGTACTCCAGATTTTCCTTACCATTATGCCTGAAGAAGCTCTCTTCTCCAGGCAGAGCAATAAAAATGTGAGCTTTTGCTGTGCTGTTATTTGTTCAACAAATTAACTAGCTGTCCAGAATTCAATCAAACAGAGCTTAATAGCTCAATAGTACACCCAGTATTCCTTACTACAGCCCCTCAAATTTCTGATGAAATTATGATCTTAAAATATTTTAATTCAATATATTTTACTGGTGTCAAAGGAAATCACATGAACCATATGCTAACAATACTGCAATTGTATTTTTTAACAATTAACAATTTTCAGTGTATACCATTAATTTCACAAGTTCCCTATAAATTCATCCCCCAAAGAGAAATATAGGATTTTTCCAGTTTCCAATGCTCCTTGGCAATCTTTTGGGACTTAGAAAAACTGCAGTCTGGAGAGCTTGCTTAGAAAATGATGGATATTCCATTCTTACAGCCTGCCCAAGCACCATATTCTTCATCCACCTCCATCCTACTGATACTGTTCCTTGCAGACGATTGTGAAATATAAACAAATAAGTTCCTGCCTTCTCTGCAAAATCATTTCACTGTCTTTCTGATTTCTTAACCAATCCAATATTTATGCTCTGTGCCATTTTCATGATGACTGTCCACAAAAAAAAAAAAAAAGATAAGATGTGCTTCTTTAATACTACTCAATTTGAAAAGGATATCCTTTTGCAACATCCTCTGGGAAAAAAAACTAGATTATCAAACTAGACAGAGATGAAAAGGTAAACTAAAAGGTAAACTAAATTTCATCCAGTTCTTCCAATCAATTAATAATGTGGGCAACAATGAGAAGGCACCAAGGGGGGAAATGGCAATATATGCATTGTGATGTGACTGCACACATTATGTTGTTTCAAACATGGCATCATTGCTAAATATGACATTTTGGAAATTATACCACAGTGTGTTGTTGTCAAGTTGTCATAATCGTGACCTATTATGAAACCAATGATTAGTATTTTCCTTTTGAAATAAAAGTGCAGGCACAATGTGGCTCAGATTAGTGTACATCAGTTTAAAATACAGCATAGCATAACTGACTATAAATATTCAGTTCACCTCCCCAAATTTCTTGTGTTAAACACAATTTACATCTTTTGTGAGTTCAGTGCATTCAGAGAGATATACAAATATTCAGATTCAAGCTTAGAGTGTAATGAATGAATCTCTGGAGCAAGGTAGATTCTTTTCAAAATCCAACCTAAGTTTGAACTGGATTTTTTGTCTATTCCAAAAATACAACTAATTAATTTCCAAATGAGAATTAAAATGGAACTGCATCATGTAAGACATTTTATCAATTTTGTCACAAACTAAAATGTGGTCAGAATTTAATCCATCTTGGCTAAAAAGTATCTTTTATATTTAAAAAAAATATATTGAAAATATTCTAGATATTTTATTTTTATTAGCTAATATCAATCTAAAATCTAAGGGACTGGTTTGGACAAACTCAGCAGCACTTTTTCGTGTGGCTGTTGATAAAAATAGGATCACCAACATGATCACCAATGTCCAATGATGAATATGCCACAAGAAGAAGAAAAATATCAATCTAAATGTTAAAAAATTGTTTATTCTGTTGCATGCTGAGACACATTAAAATCATTATTCACAGTCAATGTTTCAAAATGTGTATTTATATTATTTAAAATAATTAAATTTCACTCAAACCCCTGCCCATTTTTATACCTGTCAAGCTATCAATCAATCAGATGATATGATTTTATACTGCTTCCATCATTTATTCCCAGCAGTTTTGAAGTTATGATTCTTTATAAATATTATTTTATTGATTGTTTTAGAAAAGGATATAAATCACAATACATGAAAGACATATAAAGAGAATTAAGAGTAGAAAGAAATAAGTAAACACATGGTCTATAATGTCATAAAGGTTATAGTTTTTCAATATATCCTTAATTACTACAAAGTAATAAAAATGAGTACAATACAGGCATATCTCAGAGACACTGGGGGTTCAGTTCCAGACTAGCACAATAAAGCAAATATCACAGTAAAATGAGTCACACAAATGTTTTGGTTTCCCAGTGCAGATAAAAGTTATGTTTACAGTGTACTGTAGCTTACTAACTGTGCCCCAATGTACATACCTTAATTAAAAAAATATTTTATTGCTAAAAATTACTAATCATCACCTGACCTCCAGTGAATCATAATCTTTTTGCTGGTGAAAGCGAAGCACAATAAAACAAAGTCCAACAAAAGAAGGTATGCCTGTAGGTTTCCCTTTTTTTAAAGGCAATGTATAAATAGCCACCTGTCTTCAATTTTGTAAACATATAACAGGAAATTTAAGGCTGAGTTTGAACCTTTTAAAAAAAATAGGAAATATAAGACTTTAAAAAGTACTAATATGATGTAGAGTAAAGTGATAAAAATGAATGCATGACTAAGAGTCTTTTGGTGAATCAAAATTGAGGGGGATGTGTGTAGAAAGAAAAAGTTGTTTTCCTATCTGATGTAACACTTATGGAAATTATCAGTGCTTATTTAACAGAATTAGACCTGCCTTCTCTAGGATGCCATTGTTCAGATATGTTAAACATCCGGTCCCATAATTCCCATGTAAAGAGGAATTGTTTCTATTTAGCTGTAAAAACACTGACCACCATAAATTTGCATTGCAATCAGTGCATTTCTGCAGAGAGATTTCAAAACTACCCAAGCTATTCATCTGGGGCATCTTTTATCAGCCAGAGAAAATTCAAGTTAAAAACCAAACAAAACTAAATTACATTTTCATTCACATCATTCCCACTCCATTTCTAATAGAAAACGCTTGCCAAGATATGCTACATTTAACTGTTTAAATCTGTGGTACTTTAGCAAATGCAGTGAAATAAGTAGTTTATTTAAGGTATGTGACACTGCGGATTACATTTTCATTCCCAGGGATATACAAGCATTCAGGCAGAAGTGAGCCAAAAGCGGTAACTCCTATTTCATGACCTCCTAAAGACTCAAGCAAGAAATCCACCTCTAATTAGAAACATATTTCCCTGAACTGCAGAAATTTTGCAAAAGGTCCAGCTGTCCGTGGTAGGCTACATTTGCTTTGGGTGAAAGATGCAATCAGAAATATTTTTTTAATTTTATCTTTTAAAAGAACAGGATATTTCGTCTATCGTTGTTTAACAAAAAAACATGCTATGTAACAATTTTGTGAGCTCAGAAAAATCAATGTTTTCTGATAGTCTGAATTTCCCAATAGGGCCAAGGGAACCAAGTCACAGGAGCCTAGTAGGAGATTGTTTTCAGTTCCTATCTCTCAGCACAGCTTTTCTATCTGATGATCTCTTGATGTTGGAAAGGGAACATTCTGTAAATGTAACATTTTATATTTGCATTCTGTCCAAAGAGGACAGTTTAAAGAGAACATGAAAGAAAAAAGAAGCATACATGTAGTCCTCACTTAATGTTCTGCCCCAGCTACAGACCCCAAAGAACGCAGCACATTCGAAGTCTGTACAAACCTTAGTTTACTAAATTAAATCAGTTTTTTTCAAACAAAGGCTGTTAATTAATTTTCTTAACAGCCTACAAGAATCCAAAGAATAAATAATCGTAATCTTACTATGATGGCAGAAAGCCCAGAAGCAATTTGCAGGAAACTGATAAAAGAACTAAGATCAAGACGCGAAGGAGAGTGAACGAAGTTGTTCCCTGCAAATTGCCTCAGTCGTCATCCTTCCTTAAATAGGCTAAGGGAGTGGCCAATTAGCCCCAAGCCCTACTCTTGAGGAGACCTCCTACTGAGAAGCCACTCCTGCCTTTTGGCAGCTCTGCGCGCCCATGCATCGAGAAGAAGCTCCTCCTCTTCTTCCTCTTCACTTATGGGAGCTTCTGGAGGTTCTGAAGGCCCTGGATGAATCCCTGCCTCTGGCACCACATCTTCTCCAGCCTCCTCATTGTCTGACTCGAGTGCCAGCTGTACAGGCTGCTGGCGCAGCATCACACCAGCCTCCTCACTGTCGGAATTCGCTACTAGCTGCACAGTCAGCTGATGGGCCACAACACTTAACGAGACCGATCGCTTAGTAACTGTTTGAAGTTATGATGGGCCCCTAAAATGGTACTTATGACCTAATTTTGAAATTCTAGTAGCTGCTCCCTACAATCATATGATTGCACTCTGGATTCTTGGCAACCAGCTCACTTTTACAGCTGTTTGCAGTGTACCGCAGTCATTAATTTCAATTTTTGATGTTTTTTCTGGTTTCCAGCATTTACTTAGTTTCTGGCAAAAAGAATGCCACTGCATACAATGGATTCCATTACTGCATTCACCTAACAAAAAAGGTTACAAAATCAGGAATGGTCACATGATCACCAACTTAATGGCTGCAATGACTTATGACTGTAATTATGATTGATTGGTGATAAAGAACTAGATATGAATTTTGGAACATTCTGCAATATTCTAAAACGAAAACGTGTACACTTTGGTGCCATTTACTGTTTATCTGGGTTTATGGAGCCCTGGTCAGGTAGCCCATCACATCCAAAAAAACTTAAGTGTGACACAGCAAAAATTGTTGACAGCTTCCTTATTTGCTAAAGGCAGCATTCATGGAATAAGTAGCACCTACTAGAAAATTAAAGATAGAATGTATTTTTTTAAAAAAAATTGATTTATATGCCGCCCTTCTCTGGAGACTCAGGGCGGCTTACAATGTGCTAAGCAATAGCCTTCATTCTTTTTTATATTTATACAAAGTCAGCTTATTGCCCCCACAAACTGGGTCCTCAATTTACCTACCTTAGAAAGGATGGAAGGCTGAGTCAACCTTGAGCCTTGGCGAGATTCGAACCTGCAGTAATTGCAGGCAGCTGTTCTTAATAACAGGGTGCTTTAGACCACTGTACTACCAAGGCTCTTGGTATTGAAAATTTTTCGTATTGAAAAATTAAGCATATTTATATGCTTATTGGATTTATGTGCTACCTACTGTATCTCATCTAGAGATAAACAAACACACACACGGGTACAGTAGCTCACTGCAAGATAGGCAGCAAATAAATATAACAAATAAATAATAATAAATATAAAGCCATGTAACAATGGGCCTTCATAATCACAGCAATGAGACAGGACAGGAGGGCGTATAGTTGAAAACAAAGGAGAACAACAAAAGATGCAACTCTGGCATGGAGTCCTAATTCTCAACCAGCTATTTAGCATGTGTTGCTAATTACCTCCAGGGTTGACTGGAACCAAAGTGAGCTCTAAGTTAATAAATAGTGCAAAAAAACCACCTATTGATAACTGGGGACATTTAAAGTGAACACAAGCATCCATTAATGCAGGCTCTTTATTTCTTACATAATATTTTATGGCTTGATTTGTAAGAGAGACAAACTACCGTATTTTTCAGAGTATAAGATGCACCTTCCCCCCCCCCAAAAGAGGCTGAAAATTTGGGTGCGTCTTATACTCCGAATGTAGCTTTTTTGAAGTTTTTTTCCAGCCCTAGCGAGGCACTAATGAGGCACTAGCGAGCGATCTTACCAGTTTTGCTGCTCCCTCGACTCTTCCCTGTGCTTTAACGTGAAGTGATCTCCATGCTTTGCTCCGACTCTCAGCTGTTCTTTAGAAGCTTTTTTTCAGCCCTAACTAGGTGCTAGCAGAGTGAAGCGATCCCTCCCCCCCCACCGCTTTGCCTGCTTTTCTCATTGCTTCTTCCTCTCAGCTGTGCCTTAGAAGCTGTTTTTTATCCCCAAGCAGGGGATAAAAAACCAGCAAAATAATGTGCTGAAGCTGACCAGACTAAGGACGCTAGCCAGATGAATACCTGGTAGGCAGATTTTTTTTCCTATTTTCTTCCCCCAAAACCAAGCTGTGTCTTATACTCTGGTGCCTCTTAAACTCTGAAAAATACGGTAGGTCCTCATGCCGTGACTTAAGCTTCTGCTTTGGGAGAGCTGATCAGAGCAATCACAGTAATCCGTAATTATTGTTGTCTCAGGAAAAGGTAACTTTGGCTTTCCCTTCCGGAATTGCTCCTCAGAAAACTTGCAGTTAACTTGTAAGTAGCAAATTTAACATGTGCTTTGAAGACCAATCATTGCATGGTGGTTAAAGTGTTGTGACTAGTGCCAGGGAGACTCAGGTTCTAGTCTATCCTCATTTACCTAAATTCAGTGGTTGATTTTAGGCCAGTACCTCACAAGGATATTATTGTGAGGAAAAACGGAAAGTGGAGCTCCACAATATGTTTGCCTTCTTAAGCTACTAAACAAAAGGCAGACACACAAACAAGTGATAAATATGAATGGTGGCAAACATTCCTCTCAATGAATGAAAGAAATGCAAGGCTGCTCAGGATAATTCACATACATTAATAATGCAAGAGAAAGAGGGAAGAAAAAAGTTTTAAATGTTGCAGATGGGACCATCTCATTCAATAAATGAAAACTGCTAAAAGCAATTGCATTCTTTTTGCCAATGACGTAAAAATATTCAATACTACAGATAATTCTGTTGTTTTGCAAAATGATCTCGACTATGTGTCTGAATGGTCATCTATTTGGCAACTTCAAATTTTGATTAATAAATGCTCTGACTTACATATTGGTAAACGTAATCAGAATGTCAAATATAAGCTAGGAGGCATTGATTTAGCAGATGACCCTCACTTTGTCAAGGACCTCGGTGTACTTATCTCTGACAACCTGTGCTCCAAAGTTTACTGTAACAATGTTGCTAAAAAAGCATTAAGAGTTGTAAATTTAATTTTGCGAAGCTTTTTTTCTGGAAACATTGTATTGCTAATTATAGCTTATAAAACTTATGCTAGACCAATCTTAAGAGTATTGTTCAACTGTTTGGAATCCCCATCATATATCTGACATCAGTACAATCGAGCAGGTTCAGAAGTATTTCACTAGAAAAGTCTTGCACTCTTCTGTACACAATTGAATTCTCTACGCTACTAGGCTCGAAATTCTCAGTTTGGATAAGTTAGAACTGCGTCACTTGCGGTCAGACCTAGGTATTGCATACAAATTTTACGTAGTAATACTTTACCTGTAAATGACTTTTTCTGTTTTAACCACAATAATATGCCCGTGAACAACCGCTTTAAACTCAATGTAAATCATTCTAAACTTGACTGTAAAAAATAGGATTTCTGTAATAGAGTTGCCGAAGTCTGAAATGCTCTACCTGATTCAGTTGTCTCAGCTACAAATTTTCAGTTTCAGTCACAAATTGACTTCCGTGGACCTTATTTCATACTTAAATGGTCAGTAGAGGGGGCGTGCATAAGTGCACTAATGTGCCAATCGTCCCTGTCATTGTATTTTTTTTCTTTTATTCTTGTTCTCGTTTTTGTTTGACAAAATTCTAATAAATAAATAAAAATACAGGCTGCATTTTGTTATCTAAGCAAAAGTAAGGGGAATATATTTATTAAACTATTTCTTACCCAGCAACCAGTACATATTTTCCATCTGGCTGATCTTTCAACCTTTCCAGCAGAGAAAGACGTACTTTGGCTTTGGTTTGGCCATAGATTTCAATTTCTTCTGTGAGCAATCCTATCTCTTTGGCAAGAATATGGATAGGTTTTGGAGCCTGTCCCCTGGAAATTTCAATATCACTGCAAAAGCAAACAAATTAAAAATAGGTATGTATAGGTGAGTGGATATACAATTGGCCACAAAGAACTTACATTTTAAGACATCTAGATCAGCGGTGTCAAACTCATGTGTTCAGGGTGGCATCATGTGATGTATCGGGACTTTTTTCCCCTTTGCTAAAGCAGGTGTGGGCGTGGCCAGCATGTGACACATCCGGCCCACAGGCCGGGAGTTTGACAGCCCTGACTTAGATCTTTCAAATCATTTTCTACCTTCAGTTTACCTTTGTGGAAATGATCTTGGGGGAAGATCTTTGTGCTCCAGGAATGTTGAAGAAACAATATATTGAGTTGCTAAATAAGTCCTTTTCCTGTGGCTGAACTGAATTCTGAAGCTGCCTACATAGGTGTGTCATTTGCCTCTTCTCTCTCAACTTATCATTGCTGGATAATCAAGATGGAAATTTTTCAGTGGACTTCCTATACATGTAAGTTTGGTTTCTCTGAGACATTTAGAAAAATACATAATGCAAGCTTCTGCCCAGTGCAGGGACCTACTACACAGCCACGCCGACAGAAGACCACCCAGCCACATATTTGAAAGCCAAGCCAAAGTCAACCACCCACCAAGGCAGTTTCTTGGATTACTGGGCAGATTTTATCATTAAGAAAATCTTCTTGATGTCCAACTAAAAAAGACTTCCCTGAAATTTAACCTTAATTGTTCCTTATCTTTTCTTTTGGAATCATGGATCAAATTTGCTCTTTTACTGATAGCCTTCAAATACTTGAAGGAAGCTATTTTGTCTCCCAACCAGCTTTCCTAGCGCAAATATTGATTTTGAGACTGCAAATAAATTTTAGCAAGCAGGCAAATTTGCAAATAAGGAGAATCAACTTTGTGCTTTGAATCGTACCAGTGTTATGCACACAGAAACACATTTCTGATTTGTGTTTTAAAATTGGTATGCTTTCCATTTTTGATAATACATTTATTAAATCAGAAGCAATTGCAAGACTTCTATAATCATCTGGAAATGAATATACTTATAAGGAGTTTTTATGCTAGAGAAAATAGTTTTCTTTTTTTAAAAAAAAGAGAGAATGTAGTTATTTCCAAGAGTATTAGGTTTCTGTATTAAGAAAACAAAACCAAGCCAACTATCTGAAGAAATTCTCAAACATTCCCATATGAAATTTCCCACTAAGGAAAATTATACTAGATTCCCTCCAGCCTGATTCATACACAATTCCTCTAGAGAATAATAAAGACTTTAATGTTCTGTCATATCATGTGTAATACATACATAGATGTAATTGCTTAAAAAAGAAAGTTTCCTCTGTGTTTAAGCAAATCATATATTGACTGTACCCTTCTGTCTCCTCTTATTATACTTGCCAAAGTGCTATGTGTGAAATGGGCTCCTCTATTCATATTGCCACTGGCATTAGTCTAAGCCCGTGATGGTGAACCTATGGCACGCATGCCACAGGTGGCACGCGTAGATATATCTGTGGGCACGCGAGCTTTGCCCTAGCTCAGCTCCAGCGTGCATCGGCCAGCTGATTTTCAGGCCTTCTGGGCCTATTGGAAGTCAGGAAACGGGCTGTTTCTGGCCTCTGGAGGGCCTCCAGGTATGTATGTGAGAAAGGCCATTTTCGCCCTCCCCAGGCTCCAAGAAAGCCTCTGGAGCCTGGGGAGGTCTACTGGGCCCACCATGCCATCACGTGCCAAAAGTGGGGATCATGGGGGGGAGGGGTTTGCACGCACGCATGTGCAGGGCACATTGAATTATGAGTGGGGGCACACGCACACATGACCCCCCGCACTCCCCCCGCTTTTGGCACGCAACGACAAAAAGGTTAGCTGGTCTAAGCTAAAATGCATAATTTTAATATGCAACTTTCTCACTATACTACCTTGTTCTGAGGAAGAGTGAAGATCAATGCAAAATGAGCCCCCAATCACATGAAGATAGGGAGCTGCCTTCACCTAATCAGACTGCTAGTCCATGTCATGTGACTGACACTGGCAGCATGCTTCTAAGATTTTGGGCAGGAATTCTGAAGACTGAACTTGGGAACTATCGCATGTAGACAATGTACCCTTTCCCTGAGCTTCCTCCATCCAACTGTAAAGGTCCTGTACCACAGCCTGAATCTTGAGACAAGAAGAACCATGTATGTATGTACTATATGTATGTATGTAAATTATCACAAATATGCAGTTCTTATTCATAAAAGCAAAATCTCCCTCAAGTTGAGCTTGACTCCTGATGACTTTATGAATTGTTCCTATAGTTTTCTTTGCAACAATATGGAAGCGGGTTGCTATTGAGCTCTTCTTCTAATTTCCCAATCTAATCTGTAGTCCTGGGATTTCCTAGTGATTCCAATTAAAATAATAACCAAGCTCAATCCTGCAGCTTTTTAAAGATCACTCAGGGTTGATAGGTGCTGGCCAGTCCACATTTACAAAAAATACAATTTTGCCAGATTAAAAACTGAAGGCAACTTCTAATGACTTGATTAATGCCATCTTGTCTGCCTTAGAGTTTTGTTTCAGCAGAATGAACCTGCAGTCCTTAGAGAAATTAGAATAAATTGAACAAGACAAGCAAGTTATACTCATGTTTTAGCAAATGTTGTGCTTTAATACATAGAATCCTGCTTGAAAATAATTTGCTACGCAGTTCCTACCTGGGAACAGGTGAAATGGGCTGTAGATTCAAACAACTGAGATTCCATTCCTTAGACTGCTGGGCTGCTATCTGTAGCTCACTGAGTTTTACCAAGTTCTTTCAAGAAGAAAAGAGATAAAAATACTTTGCTTTAGTACAATTGCAATATATATACTGCTCAAAAAAATAAAGGGAACACAAGCAGAAGACATCCGAGATCTGAATGAATGAAATAGCCTTATTAAATACTTTGTTCTTTACATACAGTAGTTTATACACTGCTCAAACAACTAAAGGGAACACAAAACTACTGTATGTAACGAACAAAGTATTTAACAAGGCTATTTTATTCATTCAGATCTCAGATGTCTTCTGCTTGTGTTCCCTTTATTTTTTTGAGCAGTGTAGTTTCAATCTCACTTTTTGGGATACAGTATGTACTTCCAGAGACTATTTTTTTCTTTGCAAATGGAGGGTATGAAAGATATTTTATAGGGAATGAAGCCTGAAGCAAGGACTCACTTGTGCCCTCCAAGCCTGTTCCACTTGCCTGCTGACTTTTATAATCCCTTTGAAATTTGAGGCACTTTGCCATGTTTTCAATTTACATATCTTTTTTTTTCCTTCCTGTTTCATGTTATTACTATTCCTCAGTGCATAGTGTTAAGACTCAGCACAAAAGGCATCTTAATACCATTGTAAGGCTGGTATTGAATCTGGGGGAAAAGATGCAAAAAGAATCTTGTAAAAAAATTGTACATGTGCAGAAGTTATCGCTGGTACCCAGACAGATTCTGACCATGAGTATTTTATTAGTATTTGTAATTCTAACCTGAATTTGGATATCTTTCTTTCCTTATCCTTTTCCTTCCATGCTGGTTGAATGCTTGAACAGAGAACCTGCCTTTCATTTTGTTCCTGTTACATAAAGAGTCACCACGGGACTTACTAACCTGCATGCATATTGCCAATGCCAGATGTTCTACAGCCTCACCTAGATTGAAATCATTGCCTCTTGTTGGATGTCCACGAAAAGCTTTCTGTCCTGAAAATGAAAAAGAATTGCACCCATGAATCCAGCAGCCTCTTCTTGTGGGAAGATCTTTGGAAAAAAGCTGCAAGAAGATAATTGACACCATTAGCTAAATTGCTGCTGAGCAAAGGTGCCATATGCATTACAGAAAGCATAGAAACACATCAACATGTAAATACAAGACAAACAGACAAAAGTGGGGTGAAATACTGTATATACTGAATATATAATTATTCCAAAGGTAAAGGATTTTTTTCAGTGTAGGAGTGCCAATTGATAGCATGTATCACAAAGCAATGATGACTTCTCTTACATTAACTTGGCTGAGAAGTTTTTTCCAACCACATAACAGTAACAATAAACTGTTAGGTGCTGACACATAAATATTTGCATGATTTAACCCTGCAGAGATGATTGGGAAGAAACAGGAGAAGCTTGTAGACTTCAGAATCACCTTCCCAGTATAGGTAGCCCTCACTTAACAACTGGTTGCTTAGCAACCATTCAAAGTTATGATGGTACCCCACCCCTCTCAAAAAAGAAAGGCTACTTATGGCCCAGTTCCGGAGTTTTGATAGCTGCACACATCTCCAGTACATGACTGCATTCTGGGTGCTTGGCAACTGGCTCAACTTTACAGCTGGTTGTAGGGCCCCCTGATCATGTGACTGCAATTTATAATATTTTTTTGCCGGTTTCTGACCTTTTCTGTCAGTTTCTAGTAATAATGTCCATAGGAATACACTTGCATCTATTGATAATTATGGCGTTTGCTTCACAACCACCCCATAAAAATCATAAAATCGAATCTGGTCATGTGGGTGCCTCAGTTTATAGCCATCATGATTTACAACAGAAATTCCAGGCTTCATAAGTCAAGGACTATCTGTACCTGCTTCTCCTGCTACTGAAAGCAGTAATAAAATCAGAAACGGCACAACTGTTGCTAACATGCTCTGAAGGACTGCATTAACATATTTTGTGACACACTTTTTCTGAATGCTTTGCACAGCTGCATTAAATGCCATTCCTGTAATATGAGTACTTTCTGTGCTTTTACCATTTCTCCCTCCTGCCACCTTAACAGTTACAATTAAACTGGAAGTTTTTAGAGGGTCTCTGAAGGAAAATAATCCTCTCATACATGGGCCTCATCCAAATTCTCATCACTACCAGCAAGACTTTTACTTGGAAGAGTAACCAAATAATCTCCCCAGCCTTCTCCAAATCAATTGGATTAAAACTCAATTGGATTACAACAACATGACCTCCTGTTTGTTATTGGGTTGGACTGTCCCCAGCAAGTTTCAAAAAGAAGCTATGGTGTTCCTTGGAAGCCTTCTGTTACAAAAAGGCTAAATAGTGCAACTTTCATCAGGGTGACAAATAGTTTTGGATAAAGGAATTATTTCCAGTGTTGACATGAAACAATTTAAAATATGCCATAGCACAGATATATTTTCTTTTCTTTTTGCCATGTATTAATTCAATAATTGAGCACTATCTAGTTTATCTGCAAAATACATAGATGATACATAGACCTATTTGCTTTCCACTCATATGGAATATATAAGTATATATATGTATACATATATATGTATTGGAACTGCTTTGTAACTGTAATGAAGTCAGCTAGTCATCTTTCAGGTACACCTGTATTGTGACTGAGAAAAATAGAAAATATCAAGCATCATTCAATTCACTTTTGCCTAATATAAAATCTACTATCTCCAAAGATGATTTCAATTGCATGCAACAGGAATTAAATGTGTATAACAAGGCCAAGCTTCATTTATCCAGGTATAAATGACTAAATTGCTGGGGGATAAACTCGCATCTCTCAGCTTGCAAACTCCCTCATGGGGTTGATGTAAATGAAATATGTTTTGTAAATATAAAAATACTGTCAAAACACAAATACTGGCCAGATAAATAATTGTGCTCATTTTTATTCTTATTTATTTTGCTTGTAGTACAAGAAGTAATGGAACGTGTAAGATACAGGTACTCCTCAACTTACAACAACAACTGAGCCCAAAATTTCTTTTGCTAAGTGAGACAGTTGTTAAGGGAGTTTTGCCCCATTTTACGACCTTTCTCGCCATACTTTTTAAGTGAATCACTGTAATTGTTAAGATAGTAACATGGTTGTTAAGTGACTCTGGTTTACCCATTGATTTTGCTTGTCAGAAGGTCACAAAAAGAATATGAAAGGATACAAAAACTAACAACAACTGTCTCACTTAGCAACAGAAATTTTGGGCTCAATTGTGGTTATAAGTCGAAGACTACCTGTACCTTAAGACCCTGGGACACTGCAACCGTCATAAATATGAGTCAGTTGCCAAGCATCTGAATTTTGATCACATGATTATGGGGATGGGGCAATGGTTGTAAGTGTGAAAAATGATCATAAGTCACTTTTTTCAGTGCCATTGTAATTTCAAATGGTCACTAAGAAAATTGTTGTAAGTAGACCACCAGCTGTATGTAGAATGGATCCGAGTCAGCTTTCCTGCCTGCTTTGTCCTACTGATAACTCCTTTTAATTAAGCCATAAAATAAATACAATGGATCATATAAACTGGTATCTCCAATGAGGTGACTGGAAGTCCTCTTTGTTCTGTCTCAGGATCTTCAAATTGTATATACAATTATGGAAATAAAATATCCATATACATTTTTTAAAATGGTGGAAAGACATAAATGCAAGTATATAGCTTTTTCCTGTCTCCCTCCATAAGCCAGGAATCTGCAAGAAGAAACATACTTATCTGTTTCACTTCACTTCTGACCATATCCCACTGCTCCATATTCCCAGGCCTCTTCAAGTTTGGAAATATGAAGTTATGACTCAGTGAAATTTGTTGCCATGAAATTTAATTGTAAAGTGGCAAACTTAATATTGAAAAAAATGACACAACTTCATATTTACAAGAAAGCAGAGAGATGCCTTAACAAACTTACTTGAGTACCCTTGCATGCTCTAAGCATGTTTTTAAACCTTTGAATTCAAAACCCTGCACAACAATGGAAGCCCCTAGCTTCATCTGCTTTTTTAAATTCTGTATAACTTGCAATGCAATTTAAATATCACTAGATCACAATTCATTTAAGTTTTGATAATGAAGCCATAAAGGAGCCATGAAAAAGATTATAGCTTGAACACTAAACACTCAAGAAGGGGGGTGGGTGGGGGAATCAACCGACTTTCATTGTGTTCGCACTTCGTTCTTCAAGATCAGTCTTCTGGAAAACGTCAATTTAGGTTAGAAGTGGAGAATGTTTTCCTGGAAGTTAAAACTCTGCCTACCCTAGCCATAAATCGATGACTGTCACAATGAAACCATGCTAGGATCTCAGCCAGAACAATAAGAAACAAGAGAGGCCAAATTCGATTCTCTTCTCCCCTTTGCTTAAACTTCTGTGCTTCTTCAGATTATTTGATTTGGCTTCATATAACTGTTTTTATCAGTTGAAGAGATAACATGCAGTTGAGTTTCAGAATTCGCCCTGATTGGAAACTGGAGCAGCTGATTTGATGCCAGAGTGGAGCATTCTTGTAGCTGACCGTATGAATGGAGTCCACTGAAAAATATTGTGTCTGGAGGCACGAGGAGACTCTATCTGTAGCATCTCATTCCTTTACACTAGCAAGCTATGCTGTTTTATGGAAAAGTGCTCTGGATTAAGTTTCTCCATCATTCAGTTGCTCAACAATGACAGCACAGGCCATTATTATTATACCTACTATTCTAATGTTACCCTGCCTTTTTAATATATATAAGGTGGCAAACATATCTAATACGCCTCCCTCATATTTTCCACACAACAACCACCTTATGAAGTGGGTTGGGCTGAGAGAGAGTGACTGGCCCAAAGTCACCCTGCTGGCTTTCATGTCTTAGGGAGGCCTAGAATTCACAATCCTCTAGGTCAGCACTTTAGCTGCTATACCAAGCTGGCTATATATTATGATACTGAAAAATGGGAAATCTATCAACTGTTAACTTGGGGGCTCAGAGTTCAACACAGAGCCTTGGTACTACAGTGGTTTAAAGCACCCTGTTATTAACACAGCTGCCTGCAATTTACTGCTGGTTCGAATCTCTCCAAGGCTCAAGGTTGACTCAGCCTTCCATCCTTTCTAAGGTAGGTTAAATGAGGACCCAGTTTGTGGGGGCAATAAGCTGACTTTGTATAAATATACAAAAGTATGAAGGCTATTGCTGAATGCACTGTAAGCCGCCCTGAGTCTCCGGAGAAGGGCGGCATATAAATCAAATTAAAAAAAAAACAAAACACATCAATTAATGCCCAGAGAGAGAGAGAACGAGAGAAAGAGAAGAAACATAGGCACTAATGGCTCTATGCAACAGCCGGCAAGAATAATTAGTCAGGGATGCCAGTAACAAAATAAAAGAAAGAACCATTTTTCTGAAGTAATGTTAAATTAGGACTGTTGATAGGATTTTTCTGTATCAGTCAAAGGAAGATTAATTATTCTGCCTTTTATTTTAAATTTCAAGATATAAGAGCATACTTTTTTGTCATTAAGAAATTAATTAATTAAGAGCCTGAGTGGCGCAGCAGACTAATGCTACTGTTAAAGGTAGTATTTAGCTTCCAGCTGCCTGCAATTACTGCGAGTACAATTCTCACCAGGCTCAAGGTTGACTCAAGGTTGACTTCCATCCTTTCTAAGGTAGGTAAAATGAGGACCCGGTTTGTGGGGGCAATAAGTTGACTTTGTATAAAATATACAAAGTTTGAAGGCTATTGCTTAACGCCTTGTAAGCCGCCCTGAGTCTCTGGAGAAGGGCGGCATATAAATAAAAAAAAATAAAATAAAAAAAAAATCCTGCAAGTGTTAAGCTTTAGCACCCATTACTTTACATCTCCAACAAAACTCACCCCATAAAGTGTTTTGTGAACAATCCACCGTAGTGATCTCAGGATTTTTCCAAGCCACTGAGATCTCTTTAGGTTTGGTACTGCCCACGACCATCATATCAGCATCACGAAGCTAAGACAGATAAAAGAACATACACTTGCTTGCATTATGGGATATACAGTATCTGGAAAGACAAAGTGCTCAACTATGTTTAATCAGCTATAATCAGAAAATACATAATTGAGAAATTAATATGCATATATGTGTTGTATATGTATAAACTAAGCAATCTCTTAAAACAAGATTGAAAATTGGTTTGTTTTAATGAGTCATAACAGCAACACTTTAGGTAATTATCCTATGTACTTCCTGAAACTATGTAAAAGTCTTGGGGGAAAAGAGAAATAAGAGCAAATAGCTATGTCAGCTGTCTTTCCAAATCTGAAACTTGCTGAATGTTGGTTTTCTTTTACAAATGAATTAAAATTCTGTTAAAGACAGAGGACAAATGGGGGTGCCTTGTTAAATTATATTTTAGTGTTATATGAACCTAGATCTAATACAAACTTAGATTCCAACCATGGTTTTGCTTATTTATGTGGGAAAGGAACGAGGGCATAGCAAACGTCTCAGAAGCGAGATAACCTGCCCCAATCTCAATGGATTCTGACCTGAATACAATGGCAAGAAAGGAAAGGAGCAGCCTAATAGTACATTCCCAAGCAAAAGCAAAAATGTACTCGGTCTTTTAATTGGGGACAAGGACTTGCTGAAATAAACTTGTGTTTGAAATGTGTCAGTTCTACAAGATAGGCCAGACTAAAACACCAATGCCATGTAGGCCAGGCATTACTTTTATTGTAAACTTTATAGTAACATAATAATGCAAGTTAACTGTGCTTCCTCCTTCCTTTCCTTTATCTTTCTCTGAGCTAGGGAAGGGCTTGTCTGATACTATAAGTTTTCTCAATTTATTTTCTTGGCCCTGGCTCAAGCCCCACTTATCTGACTGTCCCTTGGTAGCAGTTTTTCCTCCTGTCCTTCAAGGCTACTCTCTCCACATGTCAACAAGGTGGAGTTTACAACATTTTCTGATGAGAGTGAGTGCCACAAGGTGGAGATTATCATAGGCAAGTGTCAGCCTTGTGAGGCACATTAGAAAAGACCAACATTAATTCTATTTGTATTGTAGGCTTATATTAACAGAATCTTTCAAGTCTGAAAGTACATCTCTCTCTTCTTATCTTTACAGTCCAACAACCTAGGAAGGGTCCCTTCTGAGATGTTTGCTATGCCCCCATTCCTTTCATGAGCTCAGCTACTTCTTATATTAGCATCGCCTAGACTGTGGCTCTTCCTCCTGTCTGCCAAGGTCATTCCCACATACCATTACAAGACATGTCACTGCAACCTCAGGAGGAGCAGAGGTGGTCAGTATGACTTTTGTAGATGACTAGAGGAGTAGACTAAAATCTGATGAAGTGAAAAAGGAGGCTTGGGAAGGTAAGTAGAACAGCGAGGGGGGGAAAACAGCTGTGCTGCGCGATTTAGCAGGATTTCCTGCTTTCTAGCGATTTTATATTGCGCAGAACAGCTGATTGTCGGAAATACCGGTTGGGAGGAACCGGTAGCTTTTTTTTTTTTTATTACTACCAGTTCGCCCGAACTGGTGCAAACCGGTAGCATTTCACCACTGTTTCCTATGATATTCAGAATGATATTAGGATCATTCTGAATTTTACTACAGTATTTTATTATGTTAGTCCAAAATATACTGCTCAAAAAAATAGAGGGAACACAAGCAGAAGACATCCAAGATCTGAATGAATGAAATAGCCTTATTAAATACTTTGTTCATACAGTAGTTTATACACTGCTCAAATAACTAAAGGGAACACAAAACTACTGTATGTAACAAACAAAATATTTAATAAGGCTATTTCATTCATTCAGATCTCGGATGTCTTCTGCTTGTGTTCCCTTTATTTTTTTGAGCAGTGTATTTTAGGTTATTTGACATTTAATAAGCAAATCCTTTTTTTCATAAATGAAATGCAAGGAGTGCCCAGGCTATATTAATCAGCTTGCTCTGTCCAGGGTGCATTAGTATTCCAAAAGACTAATAAGATGTTCAATCAAAAATAATTAAAATTAGTTTGATAGGACTTGCTCTTTATAAATTAATACTAATACCTTAGTCAGTACTAACACTGTGCTATTTTTGTGCAACCTGCCTGTCAGGTACTTAATCTTGAGACAGTACACTACAGCAACCTGACACAGAAAAGAATACGGCTCGGTTGTTTGCTTGCAGGCATTTCATTACCAACTAGGTAACCTCTTCAGTGCATAATGAACATTTGCGAGCAAACAACAGAGCTCAGAGAACATCAAGAATACCACAATACACTATCCCAACTACACAAAGAAGTGGAGTAGAACAACCTGTCTCAATGTCTGATCCAACTTGTAAACAGTGTACATTTATTTATTTAATTATTTGTCAACAAGTACAAGGAAACAAGTATCAGTATAGACATAGACATGGACACTTGAAAAATTGGCACAAATAAATGGATAAAAATAAGCAAAACATAGCCATAAACACATAAAATGAGTACATATAAATGGGGACAGTAGGACAGGGACAGTAGGCATGCTGGTGCGCTTATGCAAACCCTCTTAGAGACCTCTTAAGAAATGTGTAAGGTCCACGGTAGACAGTTTAAGATAAAAGGTATGGGGGCTAGAGAAACTAACAACAGGATCACGTAGAGTGTTCCAGACGTTTACTACTCTATTGATGAAGTCCTATTTTCTCCTATCAAGATTAGAGTGAATTACATTTAGTTTGTATCTATGGATAGCCCTTGTGTTATTGCGGTTGAAGTTAAAGTAGTCATTAACAGTAGGATCTTATAGTAGATAATCTTGTGTACTAAACTTAGGTCGGAACGTAGACAGCGTAGTTCAAGGTTATCCAGGCCTAAAATTTCAAGCCTGGTGGTATAAGGAATTTTATTGCAAGCAGAGGAGTTGAGTACTCTTCTTGTAAAATACCTCTGGACCCTCTCTAATGTATTAGTATCAGAAATACAGTGTGGGTTCCAGGCAGGGAGCAGTATTCAAGGATAGGTCTGGCAAAGAAACATTACAAAGAATCTTCCATAGACTAAGCAAGGATGAAAAAAAAAAATTATCAAACCCATTTCGTTGCAAATGCACCATATGGTTTCCAATTAGTCCGCAAAGCCAACACAAAACACATGCTATTTGTAATTGAAACCAAATGTGATAAAAGACTGACAGAAGTGTGAACATTCATCCAAAGGACAACTAGTTACACATTGTAAAATGTTTTACAATCCATTAATGAGATCACACTGCAAAGAGAGAATAAAAAAAATCATATGAAACAGTCGCTTAATCAATTCTTATGAGTGGGGAAAGATTCCCTATGCTCATTCTCATGGGAATTAATAGCATTTTCTTCCAGCAAACTGGACAAGATTGAATCCAATAAAAACTCTGAATCTTTAGTTCATAGCATTACACAACTTCAGTGAGAATTATGCTAGAAGATTATATTATCTTTGAAGACCCTCCCATTCCCAGAAAGAGCATAAAATGTTAAATCAACACACATTCATTCACTATAAACCAGTACGTCCTCATCAAGACACCATATTACTGAGAACAGCATAAAGATTGCATTCTTCTACAGTTGACATCAATTTCTTAAAGTGACATCATAAACTTCAGGATCAAATAATTACAATTTTTAAAAAGATGATGTTTTTCACTAAGACAAATGGTAGGTTTCTGTTAATGAAATAAAGCAATCAGGTAGTGAAAACAATAGGAATTAACGGAAATTTTTTAGATACGCTCTCAGCTGCTAGTTATTGAAGTAAAATGCCACAAATGCCAGAGTTCAAAAATTAGCAAATCAGGGCCAACACAATCGCATAACATGGTTACTACCCTGATAATGAATAGGTTTCCAATACAGTTCAATATTCAAGTCTAAACCTGTAAAATCCTGTAAAGCTTGACACTTAGGCATTTAACATTTCAGTGCAGATATCTGTCAATGTCTTTTGATATCAATATCTTTTAAATGGCAAAGGGGGAAAGAGATCCCAAACAGTGTTTCTATTATCTATTATGGAATGGCTTCCCTCCTAAAATTAGGCCAGAACCTCATAGTGGCCTCCTAGAAGCTACTGAAGACCGAACATTTCCAGAGGGCATCTGGGGAGTAAGCTGACAGCACCACACCTCTTTGTATATCAGCATTTGATTAATTTATTGTGATTTTATGTTTTGCTGTTTTTATGTTTTAGGAAGTGATCCACCTGGAGTTTTTATAGTGTCTGAAGATATAAAAGTGCAATCAATCAATATATCTACATGTTTCAACTCAAGGAATAATAACTTTTTCCCATGTTTGCATATCATACACAGGTGCTTCCTGTTCCTAACAGGACAAGAATGCTTGTTTCAAAACTGGGAACATTATTATAGTGGGATATCCAAAAATGGCTTTGTGTTAATGAGAATCACTTCCACTCAAGCAAAGCAGGACACCCAGTTATTGATGTCCTGCTAATTCCACAAGTCATCAAGAAATGCTTACTCTTGTTCTTATCATATTGACAGGTACAATGTGTCTGTCTCTGCTGTCCAAGTCCTTATTCAGTTCCACATCAGTTGGCTGACATAGGATGATATGAAGCTGATTTGAGAATTATGATTCATGAGCCTCTCCCACCAGATATCCTCCAGATGTGAAGGCACTGTTGACTGGGGATTCTGGGACTTAGTGCAATCCCCATATATCTGAAGATGACTAGATTGGAAGGATTGACTATATTCGAAGACAAGTGTTGATCTTTATATTGAAGAGATATGTTCACAAAAACTAAAGAAAATGTAGGGTTAAGGTATGAATCTCAAAACCAAAAATTCACATTATGCAGGGATTTGCAATAGTATTTTACAACAGTTTTATTTTTCCTTTAATGTGGCCACAGATAAAATAAAGAAGTCCCTGTGGATTTTACTTTGCTAGATGTTGTTGACTGTAGGGCGGTGCTCAACTCCATTTCAAGGCCATTGAGCCAGTACTGTCCAAAGACATTCCCATGGTCATGTGACCAGCATGACATCACAGAGCGCTGTTTCCTTCCCACTGAAGTGGTATCTATTTATCTACTCTCATTTCCATGCTTTTGAACTGCTAGGTGAAAGAACAGGAACTCACTCCATTGTGTGGCATTTGGGTTTTGAACCTGGGCTACCAGCTTTCCAGCTGACAAGCCCAGTATCTCAACTGCTGAGACACTGCACCACCCTTAATGTGGGCCAAGGCATCTCCAAATTTCCCCATAACAATGGAATACAGAAAGAGAAGATTACTTTTTTCCTACAGTATTTTTCATATTAGTAAATCCTATCCCTGAAAAGTGAGTTTCCAACATAAATAAATAAATTCCAAGATGGAATTACTAAACAACCTTATTTAAATTTATGTGTTTTTTTTTAAATGTTTTATTTTATGGAAACAACAGAATTGCCTTTTTTGATTATTCATCTCTATAGTTTCTCACCATGCCAACACAAATGTAGAGCTTGACATGTTTAACATTAATAGTGTTTTGCTCACAATCAAGAGATCAAATGGAGATTAAGATCACAGGCTCTTTATGGCGATACATAAACTGCAACCTGAATTGTGAAAAGATTGGTAGCACTCTCACTGAGAACTTGGATGTTTCCTATTTTCATGGTGGTCTCCCATCTAATATGCGCTTCCTTATACCTACGAGTGTTGAACTCAAGCACATTAAAGGACAATATTAACATTTTTCATGATGTGGAGCCAATTTAGATACTAACAATATTCTTTTAGAAATTCTGTCACTATAATTGCAGTATAACAATTCAAAGTGCGATTATTCACATTTTTTCCCAATTTATGTAAAACATTCTTATGGTTCACTTGGACCTTTAGTAATTCAAATGCTGAGAGATTCATGCAGTTTTTTCTATAAATTATGGGCTATATTAAGAGAATGGCACTATTCCAGCATGCCAAAAAGCTGCATTGAATAATTTGGAATGCATGATAATAATTTGTATTTAAGGTCAAAGAATATATGATTTGATTTGCACTCAACTTCAGCACATGAATTCAATTTTGATTAATTTTAAGTTTCTCTAACTACTATCTAGACGTCAAAGAATTTTAGTGTGTAAGTATTGTTCAAAAGATTTTTCAGGCAACAATTATGGTAGATTTTATTATTATGACCATATTTTCTTGGTAAAAATAAAAGACAAATCTGAAAAGAAAGGCCAATCTGAGAGAGTTTTATAAAGATAAAAAATTGTTTATGTTTATAACTTTGCTTTATAGAGAAAAATTCAAGAGCAAAACCAAAAAAATAATTAAATTAGATAAAGCTAAGGGACAGCTTTCTGAAGCAAAGGACTGTTCTTTATAAGGCTGTATGATCTTATACAGCCTTATAAAGGACAGTCCTTTTAAGGGACAAAGCTTCCAATTTAATTGGTAAGTCACAGGCCTACAACTATTATTCCAGGGTTATCCTAAAAACGGACAATATTTATATGAGTACATATGGAGATGGAAATATCTTTAATTATTGAGAATTATTTCAACCACTGAGGGTTCCAGTTGATACAGTGGGGCAAAAAAATATTTAGTCAGCCACCAATTGTGCAAGTTCTTCCATTTAAAAAGATGAGAGAAGCCTGTAATTGTCATCATTAGTAGACTTCAACTATGAGAGACAAAATGAGAAAACAAATCCAGACAATCACATTGTCTGATTTGGAAATAATTTATTTGCAAATTATGGTGGAAAATAAGTATTTGGTCACCTACAAACAAGCAAGATTTCTGGCTCTCACAGACCTGTAACTTCTTTAAGAGGCTCCTCTGTCCTCCACTCATTACCTGTATTAATGGCACCTGTTTGAACTTGTTATCAGTATAAAAGACACCTGTCCACAACCTCAAACAGTCACACTCCAAACTCCACTATGGTGAAGACCAAAGAGCTGTCGAAGGACACCAGAAACAAAATTGTAGACCTGCACCAGGCTGGGAAGACTGAATCTGCAATAGGCAAGCAGCTTGGTGTGAAGAAATCAACTGTGGGAGCAATAATTAGAATATGGAAGACATACAAGACCACTGATAATCTCCCTCGATCTGGGGCTCCACGCAAGATCTCACCCTGTGGGGTCAAAATGATCACAAGAACCAATTGTGAGAACGGTGAGCAAAAATCCCAGAACCACACGGGGGGACCTAGTGAATAACCTGCAGAGAGCTGGGACCAACGTAACAAAGGCTACCATCAGTAACACACTACGCCGCCAGGGACTCAGATCCTGCAGTGCCAGATGTGTCCCCTTGCTTAAGCCAATACATGTCCGGGCCCGTCTGAAGTTTGCTAGGGAGCATTTGGATGATCCAGAAGAGGATTGGGAGAATGTCATGTGGTCAGAGGAAACCAAAGTAGAACTGTTTGGTAGAAACACAACTCGTCGTGTTTGGAGGAGAGAGAATGCTGAGTTGCATCTAAAGAACACCATACCTACTGTGAAGCATGGGGGTGGCAACATCATGCTTTGGGGCTGTTTTTCTGCAAAGGGACCAGGACGACTGATCCGTGTACAGGAAAGAATGAATGGGGCCATGTATCGTGAGATTTTGAGTGCAAACCTCCTTCCATCAGCAAGAGCATTGAAGATGAAACGTGGCTGGGTCTTTCAGCATGACAATGATCCCAAACACACCGCCTGGGCAATGAAGGAGTGGCTTCGTAAGAAACATTTCAAGGTCCTGGAGTGGCCTAGCCAGTCTTCAGATCTCAACCCCATAGAAAACCTTTGGAGGGAGTTGAAAGTCTGTGTTGCCTGGCAACAGCCCCAAAACATCACTGCTCTAGAGGAGATCTGCATGGAGGAATGGGCCAACATACCAGCAACAGTGTGTGCCAACCTTATGAAGACTTACAGAAAACGTTTGACCTCTGTCATTGCCAACAAAGGATATATAACAAAGTATTGAGATGAACTTTTGATATTGACCAAATACTTATTTTCCACCATAATTTGCAAATAAATTCTTTCCAAATCAGACAATGTGATGGTCTGGATTTGTTTTCTCATTTTGTCTCTCATAGTTGAGGTCTACCTAGGATGACAATTACAGGCCTCTCTCATCTTTTTAAGTGGGAGAACTTGCACAATTGGTGGCTGACTAAATACTTTTTTGCCCCACTGTATAATATAAAAGACCATTACAGGAAGGTATGCCAACTACAGGTCACTCTTACTTAGTGCCCAGTGCAAGCAGGAGTAGTTAAACCCAGTAACAATTACCTGCAGTTTCTTTAGCATCATGTTTTTATCAAAATCCCTGGATTTTTTTTCCTCCCTTCTCCCAGGGTCAGAAGCCTACTGTGGGAAGCAAAAAACCCCACTCTGCTACATTCAAACACATGTCTCATAAAAATGCTATTCACATTTTATCAGATATAATTTAGACTTGTTTTGCATTACTCTCATTTTGGGCTGATATTAAAACTACTATTGGTACGATTTTGCAAAGCAAAAAGCTTATCAATATATCTTTTATAAAGAATTTGAATTTCTCAAGTTTGGACCAGAGCCAAGAAGATAGTTTTTCTTTACTAGATTTAAAATCCTGGATTGCAGATATTTTTTACTTTCAGCTTTTAAACTGACTCTTTATCAACACAGTGGAAACACCGGTCATGAGCAAAATTTAATTTGTATTAATTGAATCACCATTAAATACTTATTAAGATGTCTATGTATATACAGGTATTCCTCAATTTACAACCATTTGCTTAGTGACTGCTTGAAATTACAACAGTACTGCAAAAAGTAACACAATCATTTTTTACACTTACAACTGTTGCAAGATCCCCATGGTCATGTGTTCAAAATTCAGACATTTGACAACTGACTCCTATTTATGATGGTTGCAGTGTCCCAGGCACCTTTTGCGACCTTCGGACAAGCAAAATCAAGGGAAAAGCCAAATTTAAGAACCATGTTACTAACTTAACAACTTCAGTGATTCACTTAACAACTGTGGCAAGAGAGGTAGTAAAATGGGATGAAACTGATTTAACAGCTACTTATTTAGCAAAGGAAATTTTAGGCTTAATTGTGGTTGTAAGTTGAGGACCATCTTACATGTAGGAACATATATTTGTTTTTGTTTTGTTTTCCATTTTAGTTTCTTCACTTTGGGAAATTTCTTACACAAACTGTTTTGTATTTCAGGAATTTTTTCTTCCCCCCCCCCCAATTGTATATTACTGTAATAAAATTAAAATTATCATTTTATTATAATTGCACAATTATCAAAATAAATAACTAAGTACAATGTTATACCATGAAGACTAAACAAGTTAGGACAGTTGCCAGAATTTTAAAATTTAAGGAGGCTGTTTAGACATTGGGGACAATTATGCCTTTCCGAATTTTCATGAACAAAATGATATGGTAACATCAACAGCTGTAAAAACAGAATCTTTCCAATGGAGACATATCTTAGCATCACAGCTGTTCAGTTTAGGGAAAACATATTTTATAGTTTCAATTATGAACTCCAAACAGAAAAAGATCAGCCACCTTATTTGACTTGGCTGCCACCTTCTGGAAATCTGTGGAATACTGGAAGCTGGATTCTGACTGAGCCAGAGAAATTGCAATGCTTATTTTGCATTACAGTATGCCAGAATTTGCAGTCTGTATCCTCAAATCAATTGCTGGAGCCAAAACATTAAAAAAAGCCAATGATGACAAAGCTTTCCTTGACTTCATCAGCACTGACATTTCCTTTGCTCCTGTTGCCAATGAATTAAAAATCAATATCATCATCAAAACAAGGGGATTCATTTGGTGTCTCAGGGAAGGTGTTCCAACATATTTGATTGATAGAGTATGACAATGAACAAAAACTGGCAAGTACAATGCAGCTTATACCAAGTAGGGAACAGATCAGATTTTGCTCCTCAGTAACGATAAATCTGCATCACTAAGTCTGCATTACTATTAGTCTTGTCATCATTCCTATCACCCATCTCCTCCCACTTATGACTCTATGACTGTAACTTGTTGCTGTATCCTTACGATTTATATTGTTTTCTAGTATGATTTGATTGCTTATTTGTACCCTATGACTATCATTAAGTGTTGTACTTTATGATTCTTAACGAATGTATCTTGTTTTTTTATGTACACTGAGAGCATATGCACCAAAGACAGATTCCTTGTGTGTCCAATCACACTTGGCCAATAAAGAATTGTATATTGTAATAGTAATCAGACCCTGATCTCAAAAATGAAAACTTGAGTCAGAATGAGGAGTTGAAAAAGCATCTCAGAAAGTACTGTCCCTTGTTTTGGGAGAGTAAAAACGAGGGATGGGAGAGATACTTTCAACTTCAAGATTCTTACAATTCTAACTTTACAATAAAGACAGAATCAGTATTCATTGTCACGTGTCTTGTTTGGACTCCCTCAAAAGGTTAAGAGTAAGAGAAATGTATGAATAAGAGAAATAAACTTTTTTTTTGTTGATTTAGAAAAAGCATGTGAAGACGTATGTGTAAATATGGAGTTGAAGGTTGTTTGCTGAGTGTCAAGATGAGCAGTTTATGAAAGAAGAAAGGCATGTAGGGGAATAAAAGAAATGCTTTGTGAACGGCTCAACATGGAATAGAGAGGAAGACAGGGATGCTCACAATGAGGAATACACCAGGCTGTTTACATAGTGTGTTCATGGCTGCTAGACCCAAAGTATTGCTCGTGATGCATATTCTCCATTGTGGGCCTACTTACTCTCTTGTAATCCTTTCCTCTCCAATGAATGTAAATAGAAAGATGAATTCCCTTCTTGTTCATTATTCAGGCAGGCGTGAAACTGATTAATCTTGTCAGTTTAAGATGGTTACCACAGTGCCCAAGGGATGAGCTGGGAATGAGGAAAAGGAAACCCGAGTTTTGGTCACGTGATTTCCCATTTAGCAGCTGCTTTATTAGTGATGAAGTTGCCAGTCCCAGTTGTGGTTGCTAAAGGAGAACTGCCTGTATATAGCAAGATATATATAAACGGTTGGAAAATAGAGTACATATATGAATTAGTATACTTTGGTAGAATATCCACTAATGATGTGGGATTAGAGAAGGTTTAATGCAGCATGTGTGGATGTCTATTGAAAGCTAGTGGCATGTGCCCCGATTGAATGCTAGTGGTATTTGAACTAAATGTCCTGTGTGCAAGAGTGAGTTTCTTCCCCTTTTGGTATGTGAAATGAAAGTGGGTTATTTAAAGAGGCAGGTGTGTTTAGAAAAAGAGAGAAAATCAAGAATGAATGTGGACTGAATACAAAAGTCACCGACCAGCATAAACAAAGCACACTGAAGGGTTTTTGATCTTATAAAGACAATGAATCAGGACCTAATTACAAAACAAAAACAAAATTGAAATATATACAATGAGATCAAGAGGAAAATTAAGAAAGTTATATTTAATTGGAGCTGATGAGTTCCTTAAAAAGAGAAATGGGAACTGATGGAACAAAAGGCAATCTATCAAGCAATGCATGGATATCATGGAAGAAAGAATGCTTTTGTCGTGATTCCTTTTTTCCTTATGCCTTAGTTCCATTGAAATGCTACTTTTTCCTTTTCTGTGTTTTGCATAACATTGCTTTGTCCAATAGCATCATGGATGTGGATGTAAACTGCAATATAAAGCTTTTTATGGAGCAGTTAAATTAATTTTTATAGATTATAGAGTTCGGGACATCTCTAAAAAGTGTGAGAAGCTGGGAATGTCTAGCATCAATGATTTTAGATTGGTTCCATTACTGACAGGATTAAAAAAACACACCATGTACTTTAATATAAGAGGCTTTTTTTGATAACTTATATGCACCCCACTTGCCTTCCTAACTAGAATGAGAGCAAAAACAGCAGCCTGGCCTCGCTCTCAATTTGAAAATGCCACACCCAAGAAAGAAGATGCTACATTTATTGTACACAATAATTTAATAGCTGGATATTAAAGCCCTTTTTTATATAGCAGTTTTACTTTCTAGTGCTAACAGAATGTATGCAATCAAATATGCGTTTGATTTTTCACATGTTGTCTTGAACACTAAGTAAAGAAAGCACGAATAGAAGAAAGATAGAGCAGTACAGTGCAGTGAATTTTGCAATCCATAATTGATGCCTTTACGGCAATATGTGCACTCAACCAAATGGAACTGGTTAAAAATGGTTAAAAACTAGGACATAGTGAAATGTGGACCCAGCTAGTAAATCTAGAGATGAAGTAATGTAAACTTTATTTTTTACGCCATGTTTTCTGAAGTAACAAACGCTTTTGTGACATATTCAAAATTCTGAATGATCCATAATAATGACAATATAGGTAGAAAACAAACTAGAAAGAAAAATATTATACCCTTGATATATTTACCATTGTCTGGAGTTGCTTCATGTTCCATGACAAGCTCATAGTCATGACCCCTTTTCTTTGAAGAAGACACTGCAAGGAAACTTCCAAAGGTCCTTGGACATCCAAAAGTAGTAATTTTTTCCCATCTAGGGTAGTACATGCTGAAAGCAAAAGATAAGAATTATTCTCATTATCTACAATACAGCAAATTACTAGAGAAACAAAATGAAACAAAGCATATTAAAATGGGAGCTTAGTGTTCCTAAACTGATCTCTTGTGTGAAAAAACAATCCTATTAAAAAAAAATAGGATAGACCTGCACTATAGTTTAGGAATTTTTTTTTCTATGATCAAAATCAGTGTGACACAGAGCACACTGATTAAGTTTGACAGACTGAGAGACTAAAAGTAGTTTTTTATGCATGTATATGAAAAAATGTGGTTTTGGTGAAATATTAGCAGAAATATTAATGACAACATTAATCCAGTTTGGCATAGTAATTTAAAGTGCTGGCCAAGAAACCAGGGGACTGTGAGTTCTAGGCCTTCCTTAGGCATAAAAGCTGGCAGGGTGACTTTGGACCAGTCACTCTCTCTCAATCCAGCCCCACCTCACAGGGTTGTTATAATGGGAAAAATAGAAGGAAGAAGCATTACACAAATTCACCTCCTTGTGAAACAAAAGGTGAAATAAAAATATAAGGTGAAATAAAATTATAATAATATGTTCAATTAAAAATAATACATATTTTAATGCTTGTTTAGTCACCTTAATTGCATCCAGTGCCAAACAGGTACACGTGGTATTCTATTTTTTAAAATTTACAATTGCAATTTCTTACTTCTATACCCTCTATTAAAGTCTCAGAAGTCCTACTAATTTAAATAGAGGTCATTCTATATCACACCCTTTCATACCCTATAATGTCCTCTCTTTCATTCATTCACCTACTCCAGGGGTCCCCAACCCCCGGCCCACTACTGAGCTGTGGCCTATTCAGAACCAGGCCCCATGAGTGGTAGGTTGGCATGCACGTACACAGTTCAATTTGCATGAGCAACAGGCTGACGTGCATGCACATGTGTGTGCAGTTCAACTTGCGTGTATGGCCAAGTTCCTCTTTCCACTCCCCCCACCAGGCCGGCAAGCCGTAAAGGTTGAGGACCTCTGTTCTACTCTACACACAAACACATACAACTCACTTTGAGGTGCAGGGCATTCAGAAGTTTGGTTCTTCCTTCCTCACTCTAGCATCATCCAAGCATGAATCTGCATCTTTAACGTTAGAGAGCTGCAGTACTTGAAAAAGTGCTTTAAAACCAACATGGCTAAAATAGGACTTTGAGCTAAGTGCCAGCAAAGTTCAATAAGATGCTTTTAGAGTATATGGAAATGCTACTCTCCTTAATTCAAACCTGTATTTCCTTGGGATTGCACAGCTACTTCATGAGCCCAGAAAAACATGCAGCTTTTTTCAGTAGCTGTCACTTGGTGAAAACCTGTACATACATCTATATCCTCTCCAAAGTATCTTTTCAGCTTCAAATATGAAATGCTAAATATCCTCACAGTATATTAAAAGTCAAAAATATAATCAGACACTCTTAATCCTCTGCCAAATTTTAATGGCCTATTATTTGTAAACTCACAGCTGGCTCAGACGTTCATGAACAACTCTATCATGCTGAAGTAAATAAGCAGAAAAATCTTGTACATATTTATGCATGAAACACTTTCCTGCTATTCGTTAGTCCCATTAACTTTAACAAATGGCACCTACTTTTCAGACTCCCGTGGAAATCTGAAAAATGCTGGATGACATTAAGAAACAGCAAACAGCTTCTTCAGATCACGTTTGAGACATGCATACGCCTAAATATCATATCTTCTTGTCGGTGATTATTTCAATGATCATGAATAAACTCACAACCCACAATTTATTGTGGAGTGGAGGTTGTGCAGGAAACAGTGGGAAGCTCACAGGCAAACCAATAAGGAAAGAAGAAGGATTGGGCAATTTATTTCTTCTTTTCATATGCTTTTTTTCTGGATTTTTTTCTGCTTTTTTTCAGTACTGTAAAGGGAAGGTAAGAAGCAACAGCTTTCTCTTCCTTTTTCTCTGAGTAGCATCAACATTTTATGCCCATTAGCAATTCAGATACAAATAAGTGGCCTAGCAGAAACCATTGCAAATGAGCACTGCAATCAGTAGGACATTAGATTTGCCCCATTTACTTTAATAAATAATACTGATTCTAGCTGAAAAACGAATTTGCAAGGTTGGCCGATTATTTAGACAAGGTGTCATTGAGAAGTTATATTTCAACCAGGGAGGTCAAACATGAGTCAAGACAAGCTAAGAACAGTGATCTGAGATAATAAACATAATTTACTACTGTGTTGTACCTTGCTTTTCCAGAAGTTTGATCACTGCACTGGCAGTAGGGGGAACCACGCATTCATGTAGGTCTCCATGTACTAATCTTGCCAAATTAAAATCTGTTATTCTGTAACAAAAATAAGAGAATGTGACAGTCCTCAGCAATTTATGTAAGAAAATGCAAGCAAAAGCTTTGGGTTTTTTTTTTTTAAAAAAAGAAAAATCATGATTTTTTTTAGGAGTCTTGGTGATGCAGTGGACTAAAGTGCTGTTAAGTAGCACTTAGCTGCCAGCTGCCTGCAATTACTGCGAGTTCAAATCTCACCAGGCTCAAGGTTGACTCAGCCTTCCATCCTTCCGAGGTAGGTAAAACGAGGACCTGGATTGTGGGGGCAATAAACTGACTTTGCATAAAAAAGAACACCGCTTTGGTGGGGGGGGGAGGGGGCGAAAGCCCTACTAAGCAGGTATATACAAAAAGTATGAAGGCTATTGCTTAACGCATTGTAAGCCGCCCTGAGTCTCCGGAGAAGGGCGGCATATAAATCGAACCAATAAATAAATAAATAAATAAATAAATAAATGATATAAGGACAATGCAAAGGCTTCAGTAACAAGCTCATCTTTTTGATTAGTATGTGGATCCTAAGAACTTAGTCCAGCTCTGCCCATCTTGGGCCTCACGTACTCCTTAACCATGAAGTCTTAGATTGCTCACCCTTGATCTGCTGATGTTTTAAAAAAAATTCTCTCAGTGAATCATTTCAATATCTAAAGGTATCTCATTTGTGTCTTCTGCTCTTCATTCTCCCTGTCCCTCCCACCCGTGGCTCCAATAACAATTAGTCTGAATACAATTTGGAGGAGAAAAGTAGGAGTGACAAATCAGGCCTAAAACCTGGAAACTAAAAACTGCACCCCAACACCTGCAATCAACCACTAACTCCTTTGTTGTAGCCTCTGGGTTCCCAAACCAGTATTTTGGCTTTTCTAGGTTCCAATTTCTGCCTCTTAAAACTACTCCCCTCCCCACAAGCTCCAGCCCAGTCTACTTTTTAAGGACAGCAGTTTATATGCTACTCAAAGCCTAGTGAGACCCCCATGGTCTAAATTCACTTCTGTAAATCACTGGATAGGCAAGTTATTCCCAGTGTTCTTCAGGAGGAGCCAAGGCCTATAACTTTTAAAGGCAGCTGCGAAGCTCTTAATCCCTTTGTCACAATGCTACCTAAGCTTTCACATCTGTTTTGCTTGGCCCCAAGGAGATGGAAATGAAGAATATCCCTAAAACATCTAGATATGGCTGAGAAAAATCTGTTATTTGTTTGTATATTAGATATATCTGACTTGATTTTATTGTTTAAGTAATTGGCTTTTGTCATTGCTCATACAGTTTAGCAGTACAGATCAGTGGTGAAATCTGAACCGGTTTACTACCTGTTCATTGGCTTCACATGCGCACCGCGTGCCAAATGTGCACTGCGCATGCGCAGCACACACCAAATACGAGGTGTGTGCGTGCACTGCATGCCAAAAGGAGGCATGGGATAAGTAGAACAGCGCACGGTGTGTGTGTGTGTGTGTGTGTGTGTGTGTGTGTGTGTGTGTGTGATCAGCTGTGGTGCATGATCTTTTTTTTTTTTTTACTTTTAAAAGCATTTTTTTACAACCTATTCGGCCGAATAAGTTGTTAAAAAATGCTTTTAAAAGATAAAAAAAGGCTCTAACGATCGCGAGGCATAGCTGTGATCCTCAGAGCCTTTTTTTTTTTTACTTTTAAAAGCAAAAAAGCAAAACCTTCTCATGCACAGAGGGTACAAAACACATTACTTCCTGGTTAAAATCAGGAAGTAACGACAACCGGGTGAGTGGATTGAGCCTTGCGATGTGATTGCTACTGCTTCTCCGAACCACCCGCCACGATCGTTACCGGATCAGGTGATCCGGTCCGAACCAGGAGCATTTCACCCCTGGTACAGATGCACTTCAGCATCTTGGAATAGGATAAAAGACTTTAAGAAGGGCCTTAAAAACAACATCTGATATCTTTGAGCACTCTCTTTTGTGGGTTTGCAGAATGCTAAGGTCGTATTCTAACCAACATGATTTACAGAATAGCTTTATATTTAATTTCGGAAAACTACTAGCTTATTTTTCTTACTCATCTGATCTGAGGAAGCATGAAACCCATATGCTTGCACTTTTTTTAAGATGTAAAATCCAGGTCTGATCAGCGAAATTTACGAAGTTTAACTTACCCATTCACATCTTTCTCTGGTTTCACAGCATTCAATATTTTGCTTGTGTATGATTCTCTACAAAGGCGGAGGAGGAGGCCATGAATTCTAGGATCCTCGTTGAGTTTTATAATTTCACCTATAACCTAAAAGGTAATATACAAGGTTAACAAAGCCAAATTTTAAAAGATCCCTGTTACCAATAAAAAATGTTATCGTATATAGTTATTGGAAGTTTAAAATATGAAGAAGCTGCCTAATGGCAAATTGCTCTTTCATTTGCAAAAATACACTCACAATTATGATCGTTTGTGAAAAAAAAAAATCAATTATGGCCCTATTGTGCTTATGTCATTTATAGCAGTTACATGAACTACATCATTCCAGTGTCCAACTGAGGAATGGTGCTCCGTGATAAAGGAACCGAATGAGAATGAGGTTACATGCAAGCAAATTAAGGAGGTGTGTGAGAGTCAGATATCAGTACAAAGCTTGAATCTGCAGCAATTCACAAGTTCAGACAGTCAACAGAAAGAACAGTCATAGCAAAGTTGCACCATTACTGTCAGGAACATTTGTTCTATTCAGTAAAAAGAAGGCAACAAAGATAAAGTCATAATTTCAGCATGGAAAAAGTCCAACACATCAGATAAGTGAATGAATATTGTACATCTGGACAACATGTTTCACTGGAAAATCCAAAGGTCATGAACAAACTTGCAGACCACAATAGTAGACTTCTGCAAAAATAATATAATACTCCTTTTTTCCCCTTACTCGTACAGCCCACTGTACTTCCCTAAATATTCTCTAGTGGAGTATGGTAAGGGAGGATATTATAAGAACACGAAGAAAGTAGCTGTCTGTTTTTTAAGGACTCAGTATCCACAAAATGGAAGAGGAGTTATATGTAAAAGTGTATATCAATATTTTCTTCCCATAAACATCAGCCTGGGAAATCCACATGGCAAAACACACCACAGTTGTGTTCTCTTACTCATGTCCTCCGGCAGCTTGCACATTCCCATGGCATTCAGGCACACCATCTTTAGTACTTGTTAGCATGTGTGTGCGCACACAAACTCATAAATGCACCCTGAGAAAGTTTACGATTCCTCATGATTGTCTGGACACGTCCCTGCAGTTTTCCTGCTGAGGTGTTTCAGAAGTGGCCTCCCACTGCCTGCTTCCTAGGATTGAGTGTGTGGAACTGGCCCAAGGTCACCCAGCTGGCTTTGTGCCTAAAGCAGGACTAGAATTTACAATCTCTAGCCTGCTTTCTAGGCTCCTGCCTTAAACACTACACCCAACTGGCTCTTTGTCTCCAATATTGGGGGGCAATTAAAAATCATTAAGACTTGACATTATTAATAACCAATATTCTCCATATTTTTTAAACTTTCTTTTATTTTTCAGCTTCTCAGAACAGAATGCAGGGGGATAAAGTTATCTTGGAGAACTATAAACAAATAGGCACAAATACATTTGAGCTAACCTACAAAGCAAATGAAAGCATTCAGACGACCTTGGCAAAGCCTGATAAAAAGCTAATAGGTTGAATATGGCAAGTGTAATGGTATGTGGGGAGGAGGGGAGGAAGAGTTGCTTAGGGAACAATCAGATAAGGAGGATGAGCCCACAGCTACATAAGGGAGAGTGAAACAAACATAGAAAGGATTCTCCCTAACATATCAGGCTGTAAAAAGAGATGGTTAGAGATTTCAAGTTTCAGACTTGTACGATTCTGTTAGCATTACAATAAAATAGTGTTAGGTCATCTGCTTATGTTTCCTTTCTGATCTATCTGGTAAGGCTGACAGCAAGCCATTGTGAAAGAATAGCATAGTAATTCGATGAAAGCACTCTGAAAGAAGAAGGTACCAATAAGCCACTTCTAGATTACCATTGTGGGTATGTCCATGTGGGCACCAGAAATAAAGTTTACCTCAAAAGAGAGCTTATATTTTCATTGCACTGTGCCAACTTGCCAGATCTGAAAACTTTGATAAAGTTTTCTAGATAAACTTGCCAGAACATGTACCATAATTAAGCTTCAGACGCATTTAATAGTTTATGTCTAGTTTAATCTGTGGGATTGAAACATGAAAATAATCCTGTGCTGGCAGAAATCATAGCATAACCTTAAGGGAAAATGCTACAATATTAGTAATCAAGATTTTTTTGTGAAATCCTGCAGGAAACACTTTTGGTAAACTCTGTGCTTGGTATTAATTTAGCTCTTCATATATGTTAACTATGGTTCACATTCAATTCTCGATAATATATGTCTTTTCATAAATCTACATTTTTGTTAAAATATATAAAATTGTGTATGTATGTCTACACAAAAGCAAGTCCCACTACATTTTATGGTTTATTCCCAGATTACTGGATATAGTACCATAGCTTTAACTTCTTTTTGAAATCCTGTTGATCTATTGTTTGGTTATAAACTTGGATCAGATAATTTCCCTATCTAATAGAGAAAAGCTTATCTTTTCAGTTGTAGCTTTTGATATCACTTGAAAAGCTACACTTAAGAAAAATAACTATTTGTGCATAGAAATGTTTCTTTTTGCACAAAGGAGTCTTTAAATTTATGCCACACTGACAGTTTTTGTTGTTGCTCATTTTGTAGTCATGCCATTGTAAAACCAGTACATATAAATTACATAAAATGGAGCATGAGATCACTGCAATGATAATCCTGAAAATAATTCCCCAAATAGTACTGAGTTGAAAACTTTTTTATTTGATTATTTGGACATTTTACATTCAACAGCTATTGGATTCTGATTGGTAAAATACCTTCTGATAGCAATGCAGATATAAATAAACAACCGTACTAGTTTTTATTTGGATAGAACTAAAGATGTCATATTTAAATATCTCAGTGAGATTTTATTTGGACTGAATGTGTTTATGAACTAAGCAATTGCAATTATAATATACATATGCAAGTAATACTACTTTACTCACTAAATTGAATCCCGTAGCTTTTCAGAAACTAGAGCAAACTTGCATAGGATTGAGATAATTATTTCTAAGATTATATTAATGCAGGGGTGTCAAACTCGTGGCATCACGTTGTCATCATGTGACATATCATGACTTTTTCCCCTTCACTAAAATGGGGGTAGGGATGGCCAGCACGTAATGCATCCAGCCCATGGACCGCAAGTTTAACACCCCTGTATTAATGGATGGTATCCAGTGTTTTCCAAGATATCAAAGATTTAATCCAACAATACAGAATATGGAAATAAGTAGAATTTTAAAAATGTTTACCTCATTTTCAGTACTGTCATGGGGAAGACAAATATGAACAATATCCACGCCAATCTAAAAGGAAAAAATGGATTTCAAATAAATTCAACCATCTTTCAATACTTTTTTTTTTTTAGTGGGGATTTTTTTTTTCATATATTTACCTCTTTAGCAACGTTTCTGATAATTTCTTGTCCCAAATCATCGCCAACCTTGAATAAAAATAGAAAAGGAATAAAATTGTAATAGGCTAAATAAAATATTCTGGAAAAGCAATGGTCTGCAAGTCATAACTGAAGTAAAAATGGCAGGAAATAACAGATTTGAAATTGAGTATATGATTAACTGAACTGAATAGAAAATGCTTGTATTTCACGGCTACCATATAAGAAGCAAATTTAGGGAGGATTATCAAACATTTTTCACAACATCCATGATATGGAATTGCTTTCCAAATTTTTGAAATTACTTTAGCAAAGTCTGACCCTTTCATATACTTGCAGTAGTACAGAAGCAAAACAGATAGAAATGGAAACATAATAGCATGATTTTCAGATACACAGAAAAAACAAAACAACAACAAAAAAATGAAAAGACTAGGAGCCTGTACAGGAATAGTCTAGCATTTTGACTCTCCTAGGTATAAGGGCAGATTCGTTGCAACAAATATGGCATGCATGCATGGTGGTTTCCTAAGCAGAAGATGAAACAGTATAGCACAATAAGAAATTGTAGTGTAGTGCAGCTTTTCACACCTGACTCCATAAAGATGTGTTGGATTTCAATTCTTACAACTCTTAAAACTACGTAAACAATGACGGGCAACAGACTGCCTGCCACTGGCATAAACCCAAGGGAGCATTTGTATTAACTCCCCCTATCAACTTGTCTGGTACTCCATACTGAGTTATATTCTAAAGCAGCATCCAAAATCCAGTCCTGTTTTTTTAGGAGGGCTACAAAAGAAGGGATATCACCAGATCCAAAACCATGTGATTCTTATTAAGGATTATAGAAATTTAAGATCATCTGAAATTTGATTGCAATATATTACATCCACCTATTAAGGAAATGTAAGAATATATTATTCTTATCAGCTATCTGTTCAACATGCAACAGAAACATTTACAAAACCTATCTCTACTTTCCGGTTATCACACAGATTTCAATGCCACTGTATATTTATAGATTTCGATTTTATCAGCGGTTGTAGTCATATGAATATTATGACTCCATAATATTCCTTTCTTCCACAAAACACAGCCCACGTTTGAAAGTCAAATCCTGCAGGGTTTATTTTTGCCTTACCTGTATAACAGAAAGTGTTGGCTTAAATTTAGGGTGTTCTTGCTTCAGTAAATGCAGGGCTTTTCTTGAGGTTTCAATGATTTCTCTTGAAATAATAATAAATGTATTAATATTATTTTCAACCATTATATATTGACTGAGCATAACATCACCACCCACAATAAGCCTCAAATTGCATCATCAGACAACTTCATAAACTAATAATCCATAAAAGTTTATCTATTCATTTGTATTTGCCCTTTGTAATTTGTTGGACTGCGCTGTTTGTCAGGCACCTTAATCTAGGTCAACTTTTAGTAGGTAAGAGAGTGATGTTTAGTTTGAAGAAAATATTTTTTTAAAAAAATTAGCAAGATAAACTACAAAACTGTAAAAAACCTTCCCTATTTATTGTTGCTAGTTTCTATATCATGTAGCTTTGATGTTCCATATTTTTTGATGTTGCCTGACAAGAAACCTTTGGTTTCTAAAAGTAGGTCTTCCCCAAATCATAACTGCCTTACAGTGCAGTTCAATTCAATACAATACAATAGATACTATATCCAAAGTGAGTCGTTTAAAGTTCAAAGGGACCCGTCTGTAGATTAAGGCATATATCGTTGCAGATTTACAGCTGCAAACAAAGCCAAATCTACCAAGCTGTCAGGCAAGAGGGCTGGTCCCTTCAAAACCGCAAGGCAGTAAACCCCACTCGGCAAGTATAATACAAATTAAATCAAATCTTTATTTATCAAAGACCAGCACAGAGTGTACGAATTATCTAAAAGGCCGAAGGAAAGTCAAGATGCGCTATTTCTCTTCGCCAGCTTTTCAAGAAAGTCGTAAAACCCATTGGACAAGCGAAACTCGAGCGATAATTGCCACGGATTTTAAAGGGGGGGGAAAAGGACAGGAAATTAAAGATGAACAAGTCCTAGATCGCTGCAACCGCAACCGCACCAACGCAGATGCAAACAGCTGGTTCGAGAGCCGTCGCACGTGGCAAACCTTTTGAACTTCCCACTCAGTCCCGGTCCGCTAACATTCCACACTCTACAAGCCGGCGGAGGGGGGCGGGAGGGGGGGGGAGGGAAAGAGGATAGTCACGTGGCCCAGGGGAAAAAAAACGCGCCTTTCCCTTCCTTCAGGCTGATTGGCTCTGAGAGCCGCCACTTCCTCCTCCTCCTCCACGCCAATTTAAGAGGCTTTATTGCATCAGTCCCAACAACGCGAAGGCGGGGTTTGAGAAGTCTCCCACGTGCGGTGCCGGCCGGCCACTTTCTAGTTATGAAAGAACGAGTGGTGGGATTTGGCAGCCGGCACCTTCTTCTTTTTATTTATATTACATGCATACATACATGCATGCAAGCATACATACATAACATACATACATACACTCACAATATACACACGGGGCAGCCGCCTACATATACATACATACATACATACATATTATGTATATTATGTATGAGTTATGAAAGAACGAGTGGTGGGATTTGGCAGCCGGCACCTTCTTTTTATTTATATTACACACATACATACATGCATACATGGATGCAAACATACATACATACACTCACAATATACACACGGGGCAGCCGCCTACCTCAGCGCGGAGCTTTGGGCGCCTTCGCTGCTGGTTCCTCGTTGCTTCTCGCCGCAGCGCCGCATACTGCTTATCCCTCGCTGGGGCGAGAGAGCCGCGGGGCAAGCGGTCGGCACGGGGCGCAGCCTTTTGCCAGGGAAGCCGCCGACGCTTTTCTTGGCGGGCCCCGCTGATCTGCAGAGCAGGCGGCGTAAGGCGGAAAACCTCATTTCTGAGGGGAAGAAGACGGCCGACGGGTGCCCGGTGCTTCCCGGCGAGGAGGAGGAGGAGGAGCTGGGCTCTGGGGAAGGACGCGCGCTGTGTGGCTGGAAGGGAGGCGGAGTAGGGTGCTGGCTGCCGGACAGCGCTGGGTTGGCTCCAGCCTCTGCTGGAGGCGAGGCGGAGCCAAACTCGGCGGCGGGTGTCGGTTGCACTTCCTTCCCGTGTTGAGGGGCGAGAAATAAAAAGGCCTCGCAGGTAACCGAGGGCGCTGGCGAGGCTGCAAACTAGAACGGCGTTGTCCCAAAGCGGCTTTTTTAAAGAGGCAACTGGACTTTCTGGGTTGTTGTTGGTTTTTTTTGAAGAAGTCTCCCTTCTCATCCAAGAAGCTTCTTCAGTTCTGGCTGGATGGTGGGGAATGAAAGGATTTATACTCCTTGCAGACAGTTGGTCATTTGCTGGTCATTAAAAGAATGGAAATGACCAGCTGTCTGCAAGGAGTATAAATCCTCCCATTCCCCACAATCCACTCAGAGCTGAAGAAGCTTCTTGAATGAGAAGCGAAACGTTTTAAAAAAAAATCCCCAGAAAGTTTAGTTGTCTCTTGAAAAAGCACCTTTGGGATAACCATAAATAACTTGGATGTCTGAGAATCTCCATAGAGAAATAGAAGGGAGCCGTTGGGCGCATCGTGAGACAGGAGCTGTTGCGTTTCTGGGTACTGAGCAGAGGACTTGTCTTCCTGTGGGAAAACTAGTTAATGTCTCAAAATTTTCAGGTTACAGATTTGGAGATAAATCCTACTGAGTCTTTAAAGACATTTTAAAAAGTATTAATTAAAAAATAAAGCCCTTCATGTTGAATCCACTCCTGGTGTTGCTATGGCCATATTATCATTTGAAAGGGAAAGTATGAGTTCCAATGTGGTACAGTTGATTGGGAGATTAGAAAACAGAAAAAGCTGGAGCAATTTATACTTTTGTTAAGAGGTAGATGTAAGTTACCACTGAAAAAACTAATTCGGATGGGGGTTTGGGGTTTTTTTTTGTATCTACCCCCATTGTTGGGTTGCTAGACAGAAATTGTCAGTCAATTATGCACTATATGCACTTAGACTTACCAGTTAGGACCAGTTGCTTGCTAAGTGATGTAACCTTGTTGCTGGTATCCTTACGATTTATACTGATTGTTTCCTAATATGATTTGATTGCTTATTTGTACCCTATGACTATTAAGTGTTGCACCTTATGATTCTTGACGAATGTATCTTTTATATACATTGAGAGCATATGCACCAAGACAAATTTCTTATGTGTCCAATCACACTTGGCCAATAAAGAATTCTATTCTATTCTATTCTATTCTATTCTATTCTATTCTATTCTATTCTATTCTATTCTATTCTATTCTATTCTATTCTATTCTATTCTACTCTACTCTACTCTACTCTACTCTATTCTAGTGATCATTAAGTGAGTAATCATTTGCACAGTCCTGATTTTATGAACATTACCAGTCATTAAATGAATCAAGTGGTTAAGTGAATCACACAAGTGGATCAGGCTTCCCCAATTGACTTTGCTTGTTAGAACCTTGCAAAATGTGTTCACATGATCTTGGGATACTGCAACCGTCATAACTATGAATCAGTTGCCAAGCATCTGAATTTTGATTCAGTGACTATGGGGATGCTGCAATGGTCATAAGTGTGAAAAACACTTTTTCAGTGCCATCGTAACTTCAGTCACTAAACAAACTGTTTTAAGTCGAGGACTACCTATATTTGAGGAGCACAGATCTGAAACACTGGAAAATTTAAAATAGCAATTAGTAGCCAGCAATGGGCAATGATTGCTGTTGGCATCAGCAGTCAAACAAAAACTGAAAAATGTTTTTCCCCACTGTGTTAAAGAATTTGGCAGCTGTCCTTTTTGTATTTGGTTGTATTTGTAGCTGCTAGTAAGCTCTGGCAGCTGGCCAAAGACACTGATAGTAGGTTTGCTTTGTAGACTTTACTCCTGGCCTGTTATTTTAATTTTTCATAATTAGATTCCACTCCTAGTAGTCTAGACAGGGCTTTTTCCAAATTAGCTGTAGTGATTTGAATATGACTTAGCAGTGCAGGAAAGGTTATTTTGAGTAAAAATATTCATCTTGCCTAGGCCTTTCACTACTTTGACTAGTTTACTGGGTATAGAAATCCCACATTCTTGCTATGGCTGTTGCATGGACAGGCAAAGACAATAATTGCAGAACTAGGTTACTGAAGGGTTGGTACAGTAAAGCTTTAAAAGATATTGTTTCTTTAAAAAATAGAGCCTCTGCAACTATTTCTGCGAAATTAAATAAAGTACTTCATTAAAAAGTCTATTGAGGTAACTGCTGCAAGCAAGTAGTATTTATTTATTTTTTCTATGCAGCATTTACTTACAGATTTGACATGCTTTAAAGTCAGCTTTTAAGCATAACAAAAGAGAAAAAGGACTCTTCTACATGTACATATATTTTTACATAGTCTTTACAAAATGAGTTATGTAAAAGTGCAACAGAGAGGGTCTATTTCTTATCAATAGAATAAAACGGTAACACGTGATATGTTGAAACTAGGAAAATTGGTGTGAATTCATCCAGAATAAGCAACTTCATTTTGCATTTGTCCAGTAGTATAGTGCAGGTACTACCAGTGAATACAGAATAGATTTAAAAAAAAAACAATTAGACACTTTTTATGAACAATATTACCTGGATAAAAATAAGGCTCCTCTAAAATCTCTTCAAAGTTTTGAAGGAGAGCTGTAAATTATGAAAGAGATGATATGCCCACCTTTAGAATTGGACAACAAAGAATGTACAGTACATGTGATAGCAAGCCTCTTACATAAAATATTCTCTGGCCCCAATATTCTAATTTTAGCAACCATTCTTTACTTTCCCCATATTTTTGTTCTGCCCATGATAATTAATGAAGTAATGTGTCCAGAAGCACTTAGTGGCTTTGTAGGCCTATCTAGTCACCCAAAGGTTAACTTACATTCTGTGGATGAAACGGCACCTACTTGATTCTGTTTAAACACAAGAGCTTAGAAAAAAATATCCTTGAAGCAGGCTGAAAATCTGAACAGTTAGCCTTCTGAAACTAAATCTATTTAAAATATTTTCAGAAAAATGTGTGATGATCTGAGTTATTCAACTAACCAAATGCAAACATAATATTCACACAAATGAACAACGGTTTCCCTTCTATTTTGGCTACTGTACATATTTTATAAAGCAGTTTCCCCCCCAAAAAATTAAATACTTTTGTCTAATTTTGGGATAGCTATCTACAATCATGAACTATATAAAAAAGTTGAGGTGGGATTCCTCAGCATTTTTTCATCCAGACCATAAAATCATTATCATTCCCTTTGCTTTTACAAAAACAATGTCTCAGGTACTCATCCATACTGAATTTCAGTTATTTTTATTCCCTGCCAGCAAGGTTAAAAAGTACTCAAAATATACTGACGCTTGTCCCTTATATGACGATGTTACATATTTCACTATTTTTTCAGATTAACAAAAATCCTCCAGTATAATAAAGCAGGCACAACCTTGTTACTGTATCTGGATTCCTATTACTATGTTTATATTATTTTACATATTTTATTAAATTAATCCCTAAATTCATATGAACTTATTTTTCACCTGTTTACTAAACACACTTTGATTTGCAGTCAGTTTTTCTACTGAAGTAGGAGCAGCTTCCTGATGCAAGAAAAATAAAAGTGAACTAGCATTCTACTAAGAAAAAATATCGGAATGATGCATTTCCAAGTAATTCAGGGACCATATCTCTTTCAGTACTTACAGTATTTTAATAGAAGAGATAATCACCAAGTTACCACTCGTCATAAAAATTCTGACTGCTGTTATGATTTTTGGTGGAATGATGTAAGAAAGCAAATCCTCTCAGTAAAAGGTATTTCAGTTGGTACTTAGATCATTACTGTCCCTTCATGTGAAATTTGATTGTATAGATCATGTATCCACTTATTTTATAAAGAGTTTCATACTGAAGCCGTCTTACAAAAGGGGTATGTACAGCAACATAAGCAGGGGAAAAACCCCATTCCAACCTGAAGAAGCTATTTAGTTGGTCGGTCTACTTTTAAATTTTTCTCTAGACCCACTTGCATGATTGATGTTAAGACTGATAAGGGCATCCATACATACTCTGGCATACTGGTTGCCAGAGATTGGAACTTGTGCCCAGACTCCTTCAAATTGATGCCAAAGCCAGTTGAAGACTTTGCACGTGGGTCCTAAGCTGCTGTTGATTTGTGGGTATCAAATCTGTGAGTTGGAAACATGATTGGAGATGGGTTAGAAATAATGTATTTAGTGCATTGGGGGAAAAGGGGGATTTTCTAAACTAGAATTCCTGAAAAATGTTCTTGCCTGATCCCAAAGATCCATTTGGTCTGTACCATTTGCAGTTTTACTTAATTAGAACTGTGTGGAAACGTAACCAGTACATACATATAACACATTAGTACATTTCGGTTGAGCCAAAGCAGTTCATTCTTCTGTGTTTAAGCAAATAAATTACGAATACCTAAAGTTTAACCACTGAAAATGTTCTACTGTTCTTCTCATTTCCGTTTCTATGAAATTCTTGTGTATGTGGCCAGTTCTAATACATACTAAAGTCGCTAAAATTACACTATATAGAACAGAATGACACAAATGCAAGATATTGTTCCTATAATGGTAATTAGAAATATATATATATATATATATACACAACAATATGACTTACAAGAACTGGTGATCATACTGTAACTATCATATTAAGGCTGAACAATGGAATTGGGGGGAAAGGCAACATTAAGCAAAACTACTTGAACTGAGACACTGAAATTTTTCCCTTAGGGATTGGACAATATTCGGCTGATTACTAGATGGCACACTCCATAAGTAATCATTCAATTTGTCGGAATCATCACATGTTGTCAAGAAAGAATCTGACGGGTTAGAAGGATCCAGCAATTTGCCACTGTGAGTTTCTAAAGGAGTAGAGTGTGGATTCACTTTGGGATCCAAGTCCTTTGTTTGGTTACAGAAAGTTTCTAAATCAGATCCCTCATCTTCAGATTTAATTTCAACATAATCATCATCATCTCCTTCTCCATTGTCAGTATCTTTGAAATTACTAAAATAATTGTGGGTTGCTATTTGTGCATTTGAGGGCAAATTCCTTTTAACTCTCAAAATTTTCTGAGAATCTTGTAGAATAACATCTGAGACATTTTCTAAAGTCTGCTTTGTCCCATCGTATGTTGAATGGCCAGGGGTAGCAACAGACACTGATTCTTGACAGTGATCAGTCAGACATTTTTTGTTGGAATGCAAATTCTTTTTCCTCATTTCAGGTGGATAATTTATTGATTCTTCAGACTTGTTGAGCACAATGGAACAAGAGGACTGTGATCTGCTATATGCCTGTGGCTTTGTATTGCTCTCTGTCCTCCCTAAAGAATTATAAAGGTGGCTGTGATACAAGTTCTCTTTATTGGGCTGATTTATAATAGCACTCCACCTTTGTGCAGGAATGTGTGGACAAAGAGGAGTCTGAAAGGAAGGCACTGAGCAGGTTACAGGTCTCACATTTGGCTTCATCCCCATTTCTATAAGGGAGCTTTTTGTCTTCAGGTGAGGAGTTTCTGGCCAAGGAGAAAAGTCAGAAAGTTCTCCATTACTATATGTTGAGTGCAAAAGCCAATTTTCAGCTTTTAAGCATTCTGCAGCTAAGTGAGACGTGGACACAGGTGAAGAATATCTTATGTTTGTTTCTTGAGAAGTAATCTTCTGTGTTTTGGGTGAGGTTTCCCGGAATACAATTTGATCATATAGTTGAGAATATTCAGCAATTCTTGCACCTAAAAAACAAAGGGAAGTTTTAACTAATCTTAATAAATAATGACACCACTACCAGTACAAGTTAACATTTCCTGATAAATAAGGATATTTTAAAACAAACTTTTAGTCAAGTGTCACAGATTTTAACATGCCATTACTGCAAAACAAATATAGATGAACATCTGATCTTAAACAGAGATCTTTCCCATTTCCTATGCTTTCTCCTCCATCTTCTCAAGAAGGATGTCTCTGGAGCTAACTGGGGTACATGAAGTTCATGCAACCAGAAGCCTAAATGAAATCCATCTATATAACATATGTATCCCTTAATTTTATTTTTGGTTGTCTTCAAGTCAGTGTTTACTTCTGGCAATTGCTTGAACTAAATCCATGAAGTTTTCTAGGCAAGATTTCCTTTTTTAAAAGTGATTTGCCACTGCCTACTTCCTAGGACTGAGGAAGGCCATTCAGCTGGTTTCATGCCTAACATGGGATTAGACATTATGGTTCCCAATTTCTAGACTGATGCTTTTAACCACTATACCAAACTGACTGTAACATCTATGATGACATATTATGGGAAGAGGGATCAAGCATGGAGCTAGTCTGAAATCACTGCACAATTGCAAAAGGGCTAAGATCAACCTGCCCTAAATTCATTGAAGCCTTATCTAATTGTTACTAGCAGTAGGCTGCCAGACTGGGTAGATTCCTGTATTAGAGAGAGAACATAATTAAAGTAGTTAGCTTGAACTGTGCATGTGTGGGTCCAGTTGTTCATGCCTGACAACTACTGCTACACAGTTTCTTCTATCATTTCTTCTACATACTTATTCCTGCAACTACATCCTAAGCGGTTTTCTGTCTCCCGATGCTAAAAATCATATGATGGTATCTAGGAAATGCACCTTTTTGCAGTGATCCCTGCCCAGTGGAGCAATCTCTTCTCTAGTGATCTGGCAGGCCCCCACCCTTTGTCCTCCAACATTTTTTTAATTAAATGAAGTTATGCAACTGTTTAAAATTTATACTAGGCAAGTTCTTAAATGCACTGAGCAACTCACTGCTTTTCTGATTTAAATCAGACATGTGGCTTAATTTAAAAGCCAATTAGTTGCCAGTACTATAAAATTCAAATCAGAATAACAGAGTTGGAAGGGACCTTAGAAGTCTTCTAGTCCAACCCCCTGCTCTGGCAGGAAGCCCTATACCATTTCAGAAAATGGTTGTCCAATCTCTTCAAAAAACCTTCAGTGCTGGAGCATTCACAACTTCTGGAGACAAGTTGTTCCACTGATTAATTATTCTAACTGTCAGGAAATTTCTCCTTAGTTCTAGGTTACTTCTCTCCTTGATTAATTTTCATCCATTGCTTCTTGTCCTGCCTTCTGGTGCTTTGGAAAATAAGTTGATCCTTTTTTCTTTGTGGCAGCCCCTGAAATATTGGAACACTGCTATCATGTCTCCCCACCTCAACTATTCCTTCTTTTCATTAAACTGGACATACCCAATTCCAGAACTGGTTTTTATATGTTTTAATCTCCAGTCCCCTAATCATCTTTGTTGCTCTTCTCTGCACTCTTTCTAGAATATTAACAATTTTTTTACATTGTGGCGACCCAAACTGGATGCAGTATTCCAAGTGTGGTCTTACCAAGGCATTATTAAGTGCTATTAACACATCACGTGATCTTGATTCTATCTTTCTGTTAATGCAGCTTAGGACTGTTGGCTTTTTTGGCAACTGTAGCTCATATTTAAGCCAACAGTGTGCTGCAGCTGCCAAAAAAGCCAGCGTAGTCCTCAGCTGCATTAACAGAGGAATAGATCGTACTCATAATGACAGAAATGCTAGCGTAAGTATATTAATTGGAATTTTTCAGTCAATTCAAAGAAATATTGACCAATGGATGGGTAAAGTATACCTATAAGTCATTGTGTTCAAATACTCAACAGATCAGTTTAAAAAATGAGGGAAAATATAAGCATACCAATGGCAGGTCCACCTTGTTTCTTCTCTTCTAAAATGGCCGCCAAGTCCTTGTGCTTTGATTTCTGTTGCCGACTCAGAAATTGCTCTTGCTCTGCATTTTTTACTTTCAAAAACTGGTTTGCTTTTTTGATTTTTTGACTGTATTGTCTTGCCATCATAAAAACACGATTCTTTGTTTTATCCACAGAATCGTGTTCGCCATTAGTATTTATTGTATTTACACTGCAGAATATATTATTGGGAGATTCATAAAGGCTATCAGCAAAACCTCTGTCATTTGAGAGTGAAGATCTGTTGAGATCTATTAGTGAATTTGCTTTATATGATGTTGCCTCTTCAAACTTAATGTTGGCTTCACTTAACCTAGCTACCTTGTTTGGCAAAGTTTTTGACAAAGCACTTTTTTCCGGTAGTGGGAGCATAGTCAATGAATATTTTATATCTTTATTTGGTCCACCAGTAGTTCTGCTAGATGCTTGATTATCAACTTCATCTTTGCAGACAGGAAAAGCCGCAAGGACGTGATCTCGTGCCTTTTCTTCATTTTTCTTGATATAATTCTCCAGGTCATTCCAGATTTCATCTACTTCCTCTGATAATTTATCTGCAACAGACTTGTGAGAGTGTGAATCAGAATTTGAGGAACTCTCCGCAAAACTTAAGCAGCCACGATTTAATGGAACATAATGATAGGGATTTTCATCTTCACTGAACTGGAGGCTTTCTTCAGAAACAAATTGTCGGAGTTGGTTACAGCATGCAAAATCTGTTTCCATACCCAGAAAACTTCTCTTTTTGGAACATTTAAGGTAATCACTTTTGAAATTTGACACAGATTCTTCTGGGAGGCCTATGGTATCATAGATATTTTCCTCACTAATCCTTAACTCATAAGACCTTACAGATGAAGCCTCTTTCCTAGGAACGGCTTCATTTCTGCTAGGAATACAAGTCCTGTTTTGAGATGATTGAATTTTTTTGAAAGAATAGTCTTGGTCATATGTCTCATAGAGTGAATCTTTAGCTGACCCTTGTGGAGCACGGTTGGACTCTTCCCTCTGAGCTAGCCCCATTAACTTCAAATCTTCGAAACTTATATTGTCATAGACATGATCTATGTCATCTATAGTCAATTCTTCTGAAGATTCCTGACATTCTTGAAGATTGTCCATGTCACTTCTGGAGTTTTTAATTTCATTCCAAGAGGCACTTTGATCATGGTAATTCTTTCTATATCTTGCTCCAGTTTTACTTTCACCAGCGCTGCTGGCCCGCCTCATAATTCTATGAGAATTCAGGTTGGAAATATCGTTTTGATGAACTAGTCCTACATGCCAACTGCAAGGACGGTTTGATGGGATCCTTTCTTCACATGCAATGGAAGTTAAGTTGGATGTGGAGTCTGATGGCATGAACATTTGGTAATCATCATCATCATCATCTACATTGTCTTGCAGAGGACGTCTACTTGGGAACAATGCTTGCCGAATCTGATGGTCTGTCCAGATATTTCTCACTGCAGCTGTTCTCCCCAAAATATTTGCCACAAATGAGTTGTTTTGGGGAGTAAAATGTTCAGATAACTGACTATCCCCATTGCAGGAAAATGAAAGCTTTGTGTTCATCTGGGAAGGAGATTCATCTGTACATTTTTGGGAGTTCTGTGAAGTTTTCAAATATAGAATATTATTAGACAGTATTCTAATCACATCAATGCTAATCATGAACTTAAGTTCTAAAATTTCTGATTCTTGTGTAGCCAAAATGACACTTCCTTAAATTGCATAGGAAGGAGGCACTGGTAGTTCTGCTGTATTCTAAGGTTTAAGACGTATACTCTTGTTCATTCTATTATGAAAACCATGACTAAATAACATGCAAGAAACCAGGATACTGGAGAGTTCTTGCTTGCTTGCAAATCTTTATGTTTGTCTGTACACATAAAATGGTATTTTTCTATAAGCACCTTGTGCCTTTTGAGACTCAAAATTTGGAAAGTTGATGACATGTCCACAGAGTTGGAAGAGAATCTTATAATGCTACTTCATCCTGACTCATATTTTGATGTAAGCTTGTTTTAATAACCATTAAGTAGAACCTATTGATTATCAACATTTTTTCCTTCCCAGGGATAAGTTACAGATAAGGGCATAATATAGATAAAAGGATGCGCAAACTGTATTAAATGATCCCATATAACTTTTTGTTTTTATTGATTATTGTGTCGCAGCCTCTGATTTTTTCCCCTTTTTTTACTTCATTTGCATCTCTCAACACATGAAAAAAATCAGTTTTCCATGATATTTTTTTAAGGAAATTATTGGAATTTGAATGGTTTCATATCCATGTCCATGTAAATTTCTTAATATCATTACAGACATGGCTTAGCACTCTCTTACCTTGGATATGATTTCAACTTGCTATTCTAAGCTACATTTCTGATGTTCTCTGGTAAACTCCCATCCAAATATTAAACAGTTAATCCAATCATATTTACTGTGGTTGTTTTAGCTCAACCAGTCTTGGTTAGGTGCTGCCATGATGATTTCACAACTTTTTCAATTACCTGAATTTCACATATGTTGAAATTAAAAGTTCTTCGTTTCTCAAAATTTTCAGTAACTTGACTATTCAATCTTTTGCGGCCTCCCTTTGGTTTTTGCTGAAAATGTTGAGTGCTCTGTGGAAATGGGTGAATATTAAACTATATGTCTAATTTCAGCCAAAGTAAAGCCTAGTAATTTTCTGAGTTCAACAAGTAGATGCTATATTTCAACTGATACCATGGAAGACTCTTTTTGTATGATTCAGCTATCTACACTGACATCTATGATTGGTCTCATGGAGTAAATTCAAACAAGATTTCTTTGGAACTGTTGTCATTATGTTAAAATGTTGGTAACATACAAATATATGCTAACAGTGAAATTCATGAATGTTGATAGGATGAAGGGGGATCAACAAGGAGAGGAAATTACATCTTCAACTATACTTTCTGCATCTCACTTTTTTATATGTGATGTTTCTCAGTCTTTTTCCCTGATTCAGTCTTCCCTTTTGTATTTGTTTTATTCTTTCATGTAATCATTCTCTCAGCACATTACCAAATTTCTTTCTGTTAGCTCAGTATTACTATTGAGGATTGGAAGGAAATTCTTTTGAGAGAATTCCTCCCTCTATTGCTAAGCTCCATGAACTAATCTTTGGCAGAGGACAGAATTCAACAGTGGTCGAAGATCTCAGAAATTCCTATTGTATTCCCCCAATAGTTAGGATGCAGATGTGAAAATGTTAACCACCTCTGTTAATTGATTTGGGTTGCTGAAAGCTAAAGGAAGGATACCCCATTGTTTATTCATCTTAGTATGGTTCATGAAGTTATTCTACATATGATATTGAATGTTAATGGATCAATGTGTTCTCTCTCCATTTCATGAAATAAGGCTCTTACTTGTTCGGTCTCTTCTTCATCATCAGCATCGGTCTGATCTGTAACATCTGTGAGAATATTGTACTCCTGACCACTGCTATAGGCTGCTTCATTTGAATCTAGCCGTTGGCAATTCAGTGAATGATTCTTCCTGGGACTGAGGAACAACTCAGCCTGAGATAGCAGGGCTCCTTCAGTACTCATCCGCTAGGGGTAGAGGGAGGAAAAATACAGATTTAAGTATTCCATATTCTGTACTATGCAGTACACCTTTTATACAGCAGAGTATCCAGAGCAGCCCACAATACTCTTCATCTTCATGTTACTTTGCTATTAAAAAGCATGTTCTTTTTAAAGCGATTTTCCTTATCTTTATTTTTCAAATGATTTTTAAAAGAATGACTCAATATTCTGCCTGCTGTGGTCCTTGATGTTCACATCTGACCCTCAGCATATTGCTCAAGGACTGGAGTGGCCTTTGAAATCCTCCAATCCTGCTTTAAAAATATGTCTTGTATATTGTGGTGTGCTCTGCAGGGCATGCATATGCATAGGTTTTTTATCATTTCTCATATATTCTCATGCAGTTTTTATTTTAGCTTGGAAGATTCGTATTATAACTCCTCTTGATTTCTATGGTATGCCCTCTGCTGTTTTTGCAGACAATAATCCCCTTCGTTTTAACATTTGTTTGCTCCTGTTCCTGTTCTCCCTTTTTTTGCAACATGGTCATTAAAACATGTATATTAAAACGTTGTTTGTTTCAATGTACTTCAAAACAGGAAAAAAGGATAAAGCTACCAGATAGAAATTTTTAATTGAAGAGCATAGACAGACAGACAGACAGACAGAGATAGTCCTTGACTTACAACAGTTTAGTGACTGTTCAAAATTACAACGGCACTGAAAAAAGTGACTTATGACAGTTTTTCACACTTACGACCGTTGCAACATCCCCGTGGTCACGTGATCAAAATTCAAATGCTTGGCAACTGGCTCAATTTATGATGGTTGCAGTGTCCAGGGTCATGTGATCACCTTTTGCTACCCACTGACAAAGTCAATGGGGAAACCAGATTTACTTAACAACCATGTTACTAACAACTACAGTGATTCATTTAACAACCGTGGTAAGAAAGACTGTAAATGGGGCAAAATTCACTTAACAAATGTCTCACTTAGCAAGAGAAATTTTGGGCTTAGTTGTCGTTGTAAGTTGAGGACTACCTGCAAATAGATAGATGATAGATATGCTTTCAATGTCATTAAATATATATTCATTAAATATATTAATATATTCATTAAATATATGTATAGTAATATTCTAGATTTGGTTGTTTTTTTAAACTGCCAGTTCCTTGAATAAACAATATAGTTTACCTTTTGCAAATTTGGGTCCATTTCTGAAATGATTGAAAAACAAACGTAAGTATCATATGGTGACTTGCATTTATACTAACTTTTAGTATACTGCTTTATCCAGGGAGAATCAAAAGAAATTTAAGACTGCTTTTGGTGTAGGATGGGAAAGATATTTTAGAAAATATTTCTTCCTTGTGGAAAAACTACTCAGCTGCTTAGTTAATTGGATAGAATTGATTCATTGCAGAAAAAAGTGCTTCAGAAACAGCTAATAGGTAGTACAGTAGTGACTTTAATGCCCAATAGAGTTAAAGGGGTTAAGATAAAAGGTAAATAAAGCAAGCAGTGAGAAATCTTCCTCTTAATAAGGCATGTATGTCTCTGTGTTTTCTTGTTTTCATTTAGAGGAGGAAATAACGCAATTCAGGGCTATGCAGTGTGGGAACACCAATGCAAAACCAGCCTGCAACTCTTTAAAGCAGCCCCATTTTTTAAAATAGCAGTATGAGCCAGTTAAAGCAACAACAACAACAGAATTTTATTACAGTGGAGTGCAGTCTCATATGGCAGCCTGAAGCAGTGTAAATGAAGCTTTTAGTCCACATGGGTAAATCTACCACAAATGGGTGTCTTTTGTTCAGCCACATTTGTAAGGATTGATGAGTGGATGCCATCTATAGCACCATTTTTATTAACACTTGATGTTACATCCTATATAAATGCATTTTATACAGTTAATTACATGAATAATTACAGTGAAATGTGCCATGCTTAAATACACATTGTAACTAAAGTATATCTTGTATTTTGATATTATGCAACTTACCACTTGATTTTGTGATTTTATGAACTCTGGAAGAAGGTTCTGTGTGGAAAACAACATATATTTATTAATATTTTTATTTTTTAAAATGTTATTATGTATTATTATTTAATTTTATTTGCCTCTTATACCCAGCTACATTCAGCTTTTATTACTACCAAGCTGAAATTACAAAGGTTCCTGGGAATGAAATTCCTAGATCTTGATGTGGCTGCTGAAACCAAACTACTTCAACAGATTTCCTATATAACTCTACCTGAAAAATCAGGAAATCTATTTCAGGAAGAAATCCCTGCACAAAGGAGGGAATCTTTATGGTTGGAAATTTAAAGGACTTATTAAACAATGGGCTCCTTCAGTTAGATAGATAAAGAATTAAATACTATATATTTCAATGTCTTTCAAAAACTTACCATGCTTTCAAAATGTGAGGTTTATTAGCACAAGATTGACAAGCAGTGTTAATGATAACTTGGGACTTAATCCTTAGTCTTTAAAAGAAATGTCATAGGATAGAGAACATTTGGCCTGTAGTTATTCTATCTTCCTAGAACAGGGGTGTCAAACCGTGGGTTGGATGCATCACATGCAGGTCACGCCCACCCCAGCTCCGCAAAGGGGAAAATGTCACGATACATCATGTGATGGCAACGTGACGCTATGAGCTTCAAAACCCTTCTAGTATCTCAGATGATACTAGATACCTGCAAGTGCTGTTCCATCTCAGCTGCACCCCAAGAGGGAAGTTGCTAAGTGACTAAGGTAGCCAAAACCAAGTCTGCAGACATCCTGGCTTAATATCTGCAGTGGGAACACTACCACAGGCACTTCATGGTTTGTTGGAGAGACTGGCCAAGCTGGGGGAGGAGTCAAGCAGAGAATTAATCTGGACTCTTTACATAGGCACAAGAAGGCAAGAACCAACCCACTTTGGTTGTCATTGAACCTTACCTAGTCTGACCCAAACCACTAGTCTGGGAAGATTTCCTGAAACAGGCATGAGAAATAAAATAACTAATTGATACCTTCGTGTATGAACCTGGTTATTTGGGCCTGATACAGCTCTTCTAAAAAGGGAAGGCACAAGGCAGCTGAGGCTAGACCAGGGGTCGGCAACCTTAAACACTCAAAGAGCCACAAAAGTTCTAACCGGAAGCCCCCGTTCAATTCTGGAGCCGATCGGAAGTCCGGTTCCCCCATCATAGTCTCCTCCTAGCGTGGTGTCCTTTTTCCTCTGCCTGTCCTAACCAAAAGCCCTATCAATTGTGGAGGCGACCAGCAACAGGGAGCCACAGCAGAAGGATAAAGGAGCTGCAGCAGAAGGATAAAAGAGCCACATATGGCTCCGGAGCTGACCCCTGGGCTAGACAAAGCAATTACTGCATGGATACCAACAGAGGTGAGTTTGAGGCTCTGCAGTTGTATGTGAAAAACGTGGCTTGTTTTATTCGGTATAATCAGCGTTTATGTAGGGCACAGGGCAAGGATCCATTTATTTCAATCTATCTCACCTTCATTTCTTCCACCAGGAAAAGCAACAATTTTTTGAAGACTAGTAAATCCAACCAAAAATGATAAATGTATCATATTTCATATTTTATAAAGATGAGTATATTACAAAGATATCTGTTTTATACTTTATATGTCTGCACATTAAAATATCATAGATGTAGATTATTTAACAAAATTAAATGTGGATTTGTGAGAGAAACAAAGAAGTTATTTGCAGTGCAATCTCATGTGGCTATTCAGTCCCACTACTGAGTGTAATGGCAAGCTACTGCTAAATTGTGAAGTTAAAGTATCTTTTTACCATAATATGACCAATATGTATATTTGAATTCTTTAAAGTTCATTCCTTCTGTGGTTCACATTACAACTTTCATATTGCTTTTATTTTCAGTCCTAAATCTGTGTTTGATTCATATGAAATTTGAAACTGTTTCCTCTTAATTCCAATTGTAAATATAAGCACACCTAAAACAAAATTTATTACCTGATTTCCTTCTCATCCTTTGTGGAGTAATGCCCTCTTTAGAGTTATTTGAAGCTTTCATTTCTTCTGGGCTGTAATGGAACCCCGGGTGATCTATTAAAAAAGAAAAAAGATTCTCTGATTTTGAAAGTAATGCTTTATGTATAAGGTTGAGCCACAACTACACTTCTGTATGATCTGCCACAATGAAGTAAAATCAGGAAATAGGATTCATGCTGAGATTTATATAGATACATGCAACTAAAGGCAGAGATCACAACACATCAGAATAGGATTTATTTGTCCCTTTCAAGAAAGCCCTTTAATTTTCTTTCTTATAATAATAATAATAATAATTCTCCAGAGATGACCCAATCATTTTAGGCAAGTTTCACAGCTCTTGGTAAAGTAGGTATCCTGAAGGCATTCACATGTAGCTTTACAGATGATTGGCAGGTTATAGTAAAAAAATGAACTGAACATAAAGCAACAGTACCACATAATATTTTTGATCATCTGACATGCTACTGGATGCAAACAAGCCATATCATGGCACAACACTTTCTACATACACACATACACACACACACAAACCAGGGGTGGGTTCTAAATTTTTTTACTAGTGGTTCTGGGGGCGTGGCTTATTTTGTGGGCATGGCTTGATGGTCATGTGATAATTATTTAGGATTTAGCAGAGGTACTGGTCTACCAGGCTTTTAACTGCTTGCAGAGCTGTACCGATCTACCTATTTATTTTTGAAGGCACTGGTCTACCCATTTATTTTTGCAGGCACCGGTCTACTCATTTGTTTTGGGAGGCACCGGTCTACCACCAAACTGCCTTTTACCACTGATCAGCTGTAGGGCGGCCCTTTGAAGCCCTGCGGCAAGAGTTTAAACAGTTTTTTTTTCCTTATAGCCCGTCAGCTGGGACTCAGGAGGCAGCTGGGACTCAATCGATTGGGGGTGGGGTCAAATAAAAGGTAAGAATAACAGGGGGCGGGGGGGCAGAACCGGTTGGGTGACATCATATCGTCACTGCTACCGGCTTGGCAGAACCAGGCGGAACCCACCACTGACACAAACCCCCAGTATTATGCAACAAAGTGGAAAATAGATCGTGGACACATCAATACAAGAATACAAAAAAAATATTATTTAAAAGGGTCTTCAGTAAATTTAATCCCACTCACATAAATAGGGAAAAATACATTGGGTTAAGGGTAGCTGTAATCTGTCCTTATTGCTCAGGAAGCACAATGTCTCTGAACTATATTCCCTGCAAAAAAATTGCTGCACGATAACAGCTCTCCATAGGTACAGACACAGACAGATAATATACACCCATCCACCAAGAACCTTTTATTGTATATAAGAGGGAGTTAAAAAGAAAATATCTCAGCAGGCTTTTGAAATGGTTTTTCTAACAGAAGTTCATATAAAATATCTTCACATAACAACATTGTAACACTTATACTGCAGATTAAGGATGCTTGTGGGAGTTTTATTATCCTACATGGGCAGCTAAACAATTTGATCTGCAGTCCTACAGGACACCTACAAAAGTCACATTGTCTGGAAACAGAGTGAGCCAGTTATCATTTGTGAGTTTGCATAATAGCAACATTTTAAGGGAGACGTACATGAGTCTCACATAATTATTCAACAGACCTTACCCAGCCCCCAGAAACCTAATGACAACTAGCATCAACTATGTTGATTGAATAGCTTCATCTCTCAATATTTATTTCCCATCTTTAAGAATAGCAATGCAGTTTAATTATTTAAACAAGGTATACTTACAAATTGCATCCATTTCAAGAATTGCTTGCTTGGCCTGAAAAACAAATATTGGATATTAATTATTTATTTGATTTATACCGTACTTTCCCTGCTCTTGAAGGCTTTCAAGGCTGCTAACAAAATTTGAAATTGTGGTGGAAATATTGAGTTGAATTGAATGATCAATTAGCAAAAATTGAATTATCACAGGATTGGAAAGGGATTATGAAGATCCAGTTTAAATCCCTACCCAGTTATGACACTTAAAGTAATGTGATAACTTTAAGATTGATTAGATCACATTGCATTTTGGCCTAGGAGGAAAAGCAAAATATAATCATCATATAAATTTCTGATTCTCTGATAAGCCATAGATTAATCTTGACAAATATGTATGCCCCAACATAGTGTTCAACAAACTAATATGTAGTTTAGAGTGATACTTTTAGACACAAGTCATGCAATTCCTTTTTGCCCCTTCCCCACATCCCAAACGCTTCATTCATGACTATTTTCCAACCAGTCTGTGATTTCTGATTTTATAGTAAAAAAAATATAAAGAACGACCTAGAAAGGCATTGCTGTCAAGGATCAGCAGATTAAAAAGTATGAAGAATTTCTCTCTCACCCAATGGTTTTCCTGCAACTGCTTCTTCATGCACGAATGTATATAAACATTCTTAACTAGGATCAGGACTCGAAATTTACTCAGAAACTTATGACAAATCTACTAACCATCTACTTAGTGTTACATATATTGACGGCAGCTGGAATTACATATGCTAAATATTGGAAAAATGTGAACACCCCACCCGATGATGACAAAATTAAGAAAATTTGGGATTGTTCAGAAATGGACGGATTAACTTTAAAAATTAAAGATAAAGAAGACTCAAAATATTACAGGGCATGGAATAAATTTTATGAATGGATAGAGACAAGAGGTAGAAATGAGAGGGAAGTTTATGAATGTCAGTACAACAAAGATGTATAAAACTATGGATATAATAAGGAAAAAATTGTAAATAAGCTAATGTAAGTAGAAACTTAGCTGAAGTTTTCTTTTATTTCCTTTTTTTTTTTTTGGTTGTATTGTTGCAATTACTGCTAACATAGTACAGTTATAGTTATTAGCATGTATGTTAAGATTTATCATTGATCTTTCTCTGGTTTTGCTTTATTTGCATTGTTATCCTGACATGGCACGGTCTTTTCAATAAAATAAGACTTAAAAAAAGACTCGAAATCTCATATTTATGTTACCATGCTATCTGAACAAATTTTCTCCATTAACTTTATTTTTAATCCTACAACAGGATTTACTATAGTTGACTGATAAATGGAGTCATATAACATGCCAAACCCAAACAAAGAAACCTGCATTTTGCTTTATCCTCTCTCTCTCTGTGTATTTTTTAAAAAACACATGTTGATGGGGAAAATGCATCCTACATTGTTTTTTCATGGCAAGATTGTATACCAATAAATCTGCAAGATTAAAGGAGTACTTCAGTTATTGTCCACTAGGTGTAGCAAGTGTACAACCTCAGATGTAAATACCAGTCTATCACTACAGTAACTTCATAAAAACCTTTTATTATTTTCTCTACAAAATGTTATCTCACTCAAAAATTATACGCTAACATTTGGTTTATGAAAATGATGGTATATACTAGGTATGGGTGGTCCTCTAAATACTGTAAAACTCAAAGTCATCTCACAACCAACAAACTAGTGGATACCGTGTTTCCCCGAAAATAAGACCCTGTCTTATATTTTTTTGAACCCTGAAATAAGCGCTTGGCATTATTGCCATGCACTCAAAAGCCCGATTGGGCTTATTATCAGGGGATGTCTTATTTTGGGGGAAACAGGGTAGTCAGAAATGATAGAAGTTACAGTCTAGTATTATCTGGAGAAGCTGAGCAATTTATTTATTTTTATTTATTAAATTTATACTTAGTTTTAAATTTGACATATTAATAAGTAAAATACATTTTTAAAAATACAGTTTCTCACACCATAGTTGTTTTCTACATAGACCATTGCTGCCATTTAGCCAAGTGTTATAATTGTACAGCATAAACACAATTATAGTTCATTATGAATTCATTTTTCTAATATATAAATGTTTTGGCATCATTTTTAATTTCTCTCTATTGTTTCAGAGCCGTGGTAGTGCAGTGGTTAGAATGCAGGGCCTTCTGCTCACTCCAAGAGTTCGATTCTGAGCATTTAGGATTAGGGTTAGGGTTAGTTGGCCTTCAATCCTTCTGAGGTCAGTAAAATGAGGACCCAGGTTGTTGAGGGCAATATGCTGATTCTGTAAACTGCTTAGAGAAGGCTATAAAGCACTGTGAAGCGGTATATAAGTTTAAGTGCTATTGCTACTGCTATTCAGTGCTTCCTCATTGTGCCCTAGGAAATGCCATTTGTCAGAGAACAAATGTGACAGCATCTGTGTTAATACAGTATATTTGAAGTGCACAAATAAACACTCTGCACTGATTCAATTCTGACTCCTGCTCATGAAATTCAAATAGGCAGCTTGTACCAGCACCTATCTAATATTATCATTCCTTCTGAAAAGAAGTTGAGGATTAGAATAACATTTGGAATGTTTAAGATACATTGTAATAGGCTGCATCAAATCTGTGTGAAAAACATCAGCAAAAAAGCAGATGCCCCTTTTTAAACAAGCAGAAGGGCCTCTGATATGGAAAAGTTGTAATTATATCCAAGGTTGTTTAATCAATATGCGGATCAATTCAAAAAATGAAAAAATGATTTTCAGGGAAAAGAAATGGAATCAGATCCTGGTTCAGTTAAGAATTTATCAACATCCTTTTCTTCCATCCTTAAAAAAGGATTAATTTAAAAATTTAATAATGAAGACAGGGTTACTCAGGTGTGGACTTCAAAAATTTTAGCAAATTTCTGCCCAGTTGCTGAGGGGCATGGCTATGGTGGGCATGGCCTAGTCGGCCTCCTACACCATGGCGAGGGGGGATGTTTTTGCCTTCCCCGGGCTCTGGAGGCTTTCCTTGAGCCTCTGGGAGGGCAAAAACAGCCTCCCCAGGCTCCAGATGCCTTCCCACACTTCTGGTAGACCCGTTTTTTGACCTCTCTGAGCCTCTGCGCGCACCATGCAGTTATCTGCATCCAAAATGGCCATGTGGGGACTCCTGGGAGGGGTGGGGTGGGGCCAGCCAGGAGTAGGATTTGGGGTTCTCCAAAGTACACAGAATCTTAGTTAGAGGTTCTCCAGAACCCTTGCGAACCCCCAGCAGCCCACCCCTTGGGTTACTCCAAAAGATAGATAGGTGTGTGTGTGTGTGTGTGTATTGGAAACTGATAAGAAATAGAAACACATCCCTTTTCCTCCCCAGATTTTGGACAACTCAGTCATTGCAGATTTTATTGTATGCAATGTAGAATTTATACTTAAATCACTTTAAATCCTGGAATAGGATTTATTTCCTGGAATAGATCCTTCCAAGACCTGTACACCTTCCACTTGGCATAGTAAAAACTTATTTTTCTTGTTCATTACCAGGAAGCATTTTTCCATTACAGAAAAGCAAGATAAAAATACTAAAAAAATAAATAATTTGACATGGACAAGCTTCCAAGGATTGTTCGATGTACATATTGCCAAACTAAAGACTCTAGGACTATTTAAGTATTACAGGCCTAGAGCCAGACCTCTTGAGTGAAAATGCTGCTTCTTATGTCTCAGTATTGCTTGGCTGAAATAGCGGCAGTGAAGTAAACAGAAGTCAAAGCCAAATGAAAGATAGAAGAATAGAATACAAATTGGTTTTAAAAAGAGTAGATTTTCCTCTTCTGGAGACAGAAAGCTTCCCATGGTTGTGAGTTCGATCCTAGTTAGAGGCAGATGTAGGGTCTCCTGCTTGGGCAGGGGGTTGGACTAGATGACCTGCAAGGTCCCTTCCAACTCTGTTAATCTGTTAATTTGTTAAAGTTTTGGGTAGTTTTACAGGAAAACTGGTTCGGTACAGAATAACTCTACAGTACTATTCAAACTGAATTCACTTTGCAGTATGTTTAGTGAGTGAAAAACAGTCTGCATTTCTTCCAGAATTGCAAGAATAGATTGGTAATGAAAGGATGATCCTTGGAAGACCACTACTGGCTTGCAGAACAGTAGATAAATATAGACACCTCTGAATATGACAGGGAAACACTCCCAATTGAAACAGCAAAGAGACCATATATGTTAGTACAAAATACTGAGCTAGATGAATTAATACCTACTTCATTTTTATTCTTTCCATCTCAATAGATCCTTGGAAAGAAATTATGTTAATTTTTATGGGTAATGGGAGCGACATGGCGTTCCCATGTAACACCCCTCCTGCGTGAGCTGCACTGGCTCCCGGTGGTCTTCCGGGTGCGCTTCAAGGTTCTGGTTACCACCTTTAAAGCGCTCCATGGCTTAGGACCCGGGTACCTGCGGGACCGCCTACTACCACCAATAGCCTCCCACCGGCCGGTACGCTCCCATAGAGAGGGGCTCCTCCGGGTGCCGTCAGCCAAACAATGCCGACTGGCGGCCCCCAGGGGGAGAGCCTTCTCTGTGGGGGCACCTACTATCTGGAACGAGCTCCCCCCAGAGATACGGAGGATCCAGGATCTGCGCACCTTCCGCCGCACCTTAAAGACCTTACTATTTCACCAGGCCGGCCTGGCCTAATTTTCCCCCTCTTTTATAAAAGATTTTTAAAATTTTAAATATATTTTAGTATTTTATATATTCAATTTTAAATTGGTTTTAAAAGTTTGGGGTTTTAAATTTGTCGGGGCCAAAATTATTTAATTTGATTTTATTCTATTTTTTAAATTTTGTATTGTATGTGTTTTTATTGTTTGGCTGTGCACCGCCCTGAGTCCTTCAGGAGTAGGGCGGTATAGAAATCTAATAAAATAAAATAATAATAAATAAATGTTAAGAGGGTCTGGAGACTATCTGTTAGCAGAGAATGGGACCAAATCTGGGGTGGCCGGCGAAGCCAGTGAATTTGAAAATAGCCCAGATTAGACTGTCAACAACAACAACAAAAATGCAAAAAATGTTCCCCAGTGCATTGGGTGGAGGGAGAGAGACTTAGGCAGCTGCTCAAAAAAGTAGCCAAGTGCTTCTTTCTAAGTCAACCTCCCTGCCAGTCACATGACACAGAGCAAAATACAGGTAGCCCACCCTTTTCTTCCCAATGCATTCAAATACACACCAATGTAACACAGATCCACTATCTCTCCTTCACTATTTCAGATGCCTGCTATGATAACAAGTGGTAAAGAGGTTGAAAAGAATTCCAGGAATCATGGTCTCCATTCTCTCCCTGTCCTGTTCTCTGTAAATATTTTAATAACATATTTTGTTCATTAAAAATAAGGTAGAAGATCGATTACCATAATAAAGTAATGGAATAATATTTTCAAAGGCAAAACTGGCCTGATCCAAAGGAATATTAAATTGATGCTATGAAATCCCGTACTATATGTAATGACACGGCTGCACAGATGTTTCATCAAGAGAAAAGTAAAATGCTTGCTTTTTTAAAAAAATGATAAAAAGGTTTTTACCTTAGCTGGAATTTTAGCAGGATGGTTTTCTAGAATTAATCTCTTCAAATGAAGAATCCAAAGGCGCTTATCTTGCTGTGATTTTGCCTATTTCAAAAGGACAAAGACAGTTAAAAAAAATTATAGCTTTTGAAATACCAGAAGGAAAAAATCAGTAAACATTATCGGAATGTGGAGAAGATCTGACTTCAAATTGAAATGCTGGCTCTTTTTCCAAAAACGATTAGAATTTTCTTGTTTGTCAAAACTAAAGCAAAGTTACACACAGATCACCACCTCTCACAGACAATTTTAGGCACAATGCTAGCTTGAAAATACATCTATATTTTTCTCTTTGATAAAAATGGATTCAACTAAGTGGCAGCCTGTAACCAATCAGTGCTGATGTCAGAAAGTTGTACAGGATGGGCTCTACTTAGTAAATTGGATGAGAGATTGCCAAACAGTCTCAGGATTGCAAACTAGATAGGGAAATTTACGCAGAAAGAAGGCAATGACATACCATCTTTCCATATTATTGCTGGGAAACTTTATTTCTACCTTGCCTTTTATTATAAAACCTAAACTTTATACATTAAAGTAGAATCACATATTTCTCACCAAAAGAAAGAGAAAAGAGAAAAAAAAATCTACATAATAAGGAATAGGAACTACGTGCAGGTATAAAGATAAGAATTAAATCTTTGAATGTATTTATAGTGCTGCTTCATGGAATATGTAATTATGAGAAATTCAGATTTAATATTATGTTTAATTAATATTTAATTATTTATTGATATATTCAGTCTATGGTGATTTTAAATTACCTGAACGGTATGCTGCATCTTGGGATTTTTATAATGGAAGACGCTGAAGCTAAGAGGTTCTTTCGGTATGACTTCTACCAGCATAAGATTGCCACACTATAACAAAAACAGAAACCATCAGTTTCAAGAGATGCAGAAAGAAAAATCTGATATACTCTTTATTTTTTTTAAAAAAATGTTAATTATATTGTGGAATGTTTAGACATGTACCAAGTTGGCCGAGTGGCAAAAAAAAAGAGAGGCTAAGGAAAGGTAAGAAACAAACCATTAAAAGCAAAGAAAACTGATAAGCAGAGCAACTGTGGAGGGTTTTGATAACAGCTACTTGTACAGAGTTATCCTGAGAAAAGTTCAGAAAAAAAAAAGAAGCAATAAAGGAAAAGCACAGAATTAAAAGGATGAAGTCAGAAACAGGAAAGGGGGAAAGGAAGCAGCAAATGATTTTTAAAAGCTGAAGGACTGACTAAACAATAGATCCCATTCTTCATCAATCCTTATCCTTATACAATCCTTATACATATGCCAGAATGGTTTTTTAAAAATAAATAAATAAATAAGGTCAATTATTTTTATTTATTGTTGCATTTAAATTGTTTCAACGTATACACTATAGGGAACTTTTATTTTTCCATCTCTGCTGACAACTTACAGAAGAGAGGAAAAAAAGAAAACCCAGAAGCTCTATTAAAGAAACAATAAGGATTAGTGAAATATTGATATTGTTTCCTGATTGCTTATTTGTAACCTATGACTATCATTAAGTATTGTACCTTATGATTCTTGATGAACGTATCTTTTATTTTATGTACACTGAGAGCGTATGCACCAAGACAAATTCCTTGGCCAATAAAAATTCTATTCTATTCTATTCTATTCTATCCCACTTCGCTCCCTTGTAGGATACACACTCATTACTCTCTTAATCTTCCCCCAAAGTGCAACCTGCCATACCAAGATATGAGCTTTGTAAGTAAATGTCTCCTCTCTCTTCTTTGTAATAAGCAGCAGCTTATCAAAGAGAAACAACGTGCGTTCATTTTTGGCCCTCTGGATGCGGAAGGTTCCTTCTAGCACCAGCTCTCCATAGCTCGCCAGGTCTGGGCCTTTCCAGTTCGTAAGTAAGCTTTGTATTTCCTGAAAGAGAGGGCAGGATGCAGCACATTAAAAACAGACTGTGCTAGAATGTCTTAAGATAATTATTTTCTAATCTAAACCATTACAGTTTGTTCTGATTTAATCCTTGTTTAGCAATAGTTCAGAGGTAGTTAAGGCCAGTTTGCAAAATTCTGGCTGGCACAGCTTTCCCACAGCCACATGATCAATGGGGAAGCTGGCAGGAAATCAAAAGCTGCACTTATGTGAAGTCCTCTTTTAACAACCTGCACAATCCTTGCTGGACTGAGAGGTGGTAGCCTCTAAGTGCCACCTCTAAGTGGCACAATCACATGTTGTCTTTAATGGCTGTATTGCTTAGTGACAAAAATTCTGGTCCCAAGTATTGTCATTAACTGAGGACCACCTGTAATTACCAAGATCCCCAAAGTAGTGCACAAAATAGGAATAATTAAACTTTGGGTTCTGTTCGAGGAGATATCTTCTACAGTCTATTGTTGAAGCAAACATTTCTATACAACTCTCATTCCAGCTTTGAAGAAGCTTGTATGAATAAATCAAATTCATGTTAAATATTATTTTGGAAATGGTTCAGCAAGTGGGCATTTTGATGTTCGAAGTACTGAAAAAAATCATCTTTTCAATGTGTCAAACATTTGTCCAAAGCATATGAACAAAACCCAAACAAAAGACAGAACATAGTTGATGAAGGATGCATTTTGACTCACCTGTAATCTAACGGCATGTTCATGCTTCCTCTTCATATCATTGATATGCCATGCCACTCTCTGCATTGTATCGATGGCATCTAACACAACATCATAACCTTCAGTGTCCTTGTCAAGATGGTTTTCTATCTCCTGTTAAGAATCAATTGAAGAGTGTGTTGTTTATAACACTTAAACATCTGAAAACAAGATCTGACTGAGAAGTACAATTAATACTCTGGCTGCAGCCCGTTTTTGTGGATTTTCAAGTTCAGATTGAACTTGAAAAGTCAGAGTATCCTGAAGATTTCAACTCTAACAGTGCAGACTATACAAAAAAAGATTCTACAGCTCCACTTCCTGACTAGAAATCATTTGAAATGTATAACCCTTTTCTCTCAAGCCTTTCTTCCTCTCCATGCTTCTCCTGATTTATATTCTTTAAGTGGGACTGTATGGTTTTATATTGGAGGTATAAATAGAAAAGTGAAGCTGCTGAAATGAAGACGTTCTTAATAGGCCAGGAAGAAAACGATAATATTGTAACATATGAACAATAGGAATGGTTGTTTTGTACCTCTTTGTAATCCTAAACAATTGTATCAAAACGTTTTTGGCCAAGCTAGACTATATAGGAAATGTGAAATTAAATTTCATATTGAGCGTGTCTATGTTCAGTGTGTTCATATGGTAAAAGCCACAATATATTGGGACCTGAGAATTAATCCTTTCTTCCAACTTTCTGGTCCTAATTCCTATTTTCCACCAAAGTCAAAACAGAATCTTGAATACACAGGAATCAAGTAACAAGCGATTGCTATTTTGTCACATGTAAATTTAATCTCTTATCATTGACCCTGTTCAGAATGAACACTGGGACCTACTGAGGGAACTGACAGCCATGAAACTACTGCAAATACTTAATTACAGTTGCTAAGATAAAAAGTAGCTTAGTTGGCTGGGAAAATATTATAATTATCTGTTGGATAGGCTCAAAAAGTGCTTAAACACAATAATGTTTCCTTTGATATCGGTGATCTTAGCGAGACACAACAAGCATGCCAGCTTATGTAAAGTATATGCAACCTGTGACTCGCCAAGCTGAACATAGATCAATAGACCATTTTATGTGAGAAATATCCTTGTTATGCAATCCTTGGTGGGAAGCATCAAGGAGGAGGTTTATTTTGCCTTCAGTTAGCTGCTCTTCACAGATAATAGATTGTGTTTTAATTCCTAAATCCTTTAATAATGCACAGACGTGCCTTACAGTAGCTTTGCACATATTTTCAGGTCAAGGACACCAATTAGCACTTGAATGGTTGAGCCAAGATATGCTGCAGAAAATGGGTGGAACCTAAACAAAATATCATTTGTTTTTAATTTAATTAATTAAAATCAGTTTTAGATCCTTAGTTCTTATTACTTTATTTCAATCTCTCTGAGTTAAAAGAAGCAGTCTGGAGACAGTATTATGAGAAAATGCATATGGTCTTGGGGCTACAGTTATCACTTCATCACTCAGTGGCATTATACTGAGAGCTGCCTGGATTGTATTTATGGACATTTGAAATGAATCAATCATTTAATATTTGGATGCAGTTTTCTTGCATTTAAATCCTGGCTATGAAACTTCAGTGGGATAATTACATTGAGAATTAGGCATGGCAGATATTGGAAACATATATACCCTCTCCAAATTTACATGTCCAAACTCTGAATTATACTTAATTTCTTAATAGGAAGCATATGATAAAAGAATTAAAAATAAGTCCAGATTTTTTAAAAATGTTTAAATGGTAAAGTGAAGGGGTAATCAACATATATTCCAAAAACATTTAAATGCGTACTCACATGCTTTAAGGCAGAGAAATACACTTTTAGCCTATATGTTACCATTTACAATAATTTTTCAACAAGAATCCCCCAAGCTACTGCAAAGAAACAGGATGGAATACTGTGTAAGCAACTAAAATAATGGTAATGTACTCCAAATATTTGTTTACTCTTTTATTTCAGGAGTTCTCAGATGTTGTGTGGAACTCTTTGTACAAGCCTTAGGAGACTGTAAACACACCAGTCACTCAGCATGAGCTGAGGTTACAAACATTATGAGTAAATGACGCAGACCACACTGGGACTTTTCAGAAAACTCAGGCAACAGGGGGCAAAAGTGGAAGTGAGCAGTACAAATTCAGCACGTTATAGATCAGGGTGTTTTTTCCCCCCTGTGAAACAAAAGTGGCCAATTTAGAGACAGTTCTTTAAAAGTATAAATGTATAACTTAGCCTTTATAGATTCGGTAGAGTGTAGACAAAGATTCGTTGACAAAGCGTTTTACTTACATGCAAAAGTAAATGGTATTTCAGTATTCTTTGAACAGGCTTTAAAAGATAGGATCCCAGAGGAAGAGAATGTTGTAAAGCTTCTTGTCTTTCTCTGAAAAACTTGGCTAGGGACTTGTTCCTCATGCATTCAGTGAGTACAGCCACTGACCTGTAAAGCATACAAACACAGCTTTCAGAACATTGTTAACCTGTTAATTATGCAGAAAACCACCAATTCAATGGACATGTTTGCTTGTTTGCTATTCAGTCTGACAGTTCAGCAATTTATAAACTAGATGGATTTGGGACAGTCTACATCAGAGGTCTTCAAACTTGGCAGCTTTAAGAATTGTGGACTTCAACTCCCAGAATTCTCCAGCCAGCATAGCTGTCCATGAAGTCCACAAGTCTTAAAGCTGCCAAGTTTGAAAATCTCTGGTCTATCTGAAAGGGGGGGCTTTCCTCTCCTAAAATTGTTTTCTGTTTAGAATGGATTTTGAAGAAAAAAGTTATTAGATTTTTTTTAATGAGAAGAACTATTAGATTCCACCATATTGTTTCTGAATCACCTCAGGGAAAATCACCACCCTATTCCAATGATTCTTTCTTTTGGGGAAAATAGGGCAGAAATCTTTAAAAAAAAAGTCTGTAGAAGCAAATCAATACAAGAATCTTATTTTTTTTCCTCCTTTTTATTTGCCTCACACAAACACTGTCTATCATCGTCTGTACAGAAGCTTAATTCATACTTGTTGAAGGACAAGAAATTAGGAAGACATTTTAAAGATGGAAACTCCCATACAATTATAAGATATTGACCTAAGAAGCCACCATAGTTGAACCAAACAATATCTAACAGAAATGCTACTTTAAAGATTCCTCCTGTCTACCACAATACATTCTCATCATTCATCATTTGGTTATTTGTTTACTTACTTAACCACGCATTACATTTAAATAACCAACCACTTCATATACATGACTCTGGGTGGCTTACAGAGTGAACACAACAAAAAATTAAAACATATATAAACAAACATAATAACAAAATCCATTAAAAACAAATTAAAACAATTAACTATTAACATAATTTTATTTTATTTTATTATTAACATAAAATGCAGGTGAATGCCAAACAAAAGCTTATGAATAATTACGTCAAAACGTAGGAAATAACCCCACAAATATTTCATTATTACTCTATGTAATAAGTATATCAACGTTGCTTAACTTCTTGTACTCAAAATAATGGCTTAGCATATTTGTATGTTCAGACATCATTGTGAAAAGGAGCATATATCTTCTTTACAATCCCCCCCCCATACTTTCCATAAATTTTACGAGATTAATTCTGATTAAGTGATCATTTCAAATTTCAGGCAACATAAAAAGGTAATATTCATTTGGCTTCTTCAGGACTTTGAATTCCAAGGTAAAAAGGTATATTCATGGGTCCATAAATGTTTCACCTCTCTGCTCCTCCTTAAACAAAGGACATTTTTTCTAAGGATTCTGCAACAACTATAGAAGGAAAAGCGTGAAAGCATAGGCCTATGCTAAATACCCAGACGCCTGCACCTGTTTGCCTTCAGTTCCAAAGTGCTCTACAGCCCTAACAAATATTACCTTTTGAAAATATACAGTGGGAAACACCGAGTGATATAGAGACAGAACTACCCACAGGCACGCACACACACAAAATTGTTCCTACCTTGGATAATTGGTACAATACTGTGTATATATGTGGAAATCTTCACTCTGTACATAAACAAATGGAAAGATTTATTTAGAACCTGGAAACATCTATTTGCCAGAAGGTCCACAGAAAAATAAGATAACTTATTTAGATTTAACTTGAACTAGCCAAAAATCAACCAGCGATGAGCACAGAAGGCAGTACATTGACATACTAAAATGATATTGGCCAGTCCCAGGGATTAACTATGTTTTCAAAGCCAGTCCAATCCATTCTGTCCCAAAATGAGTAACTGAAGGCCTTCACCCATCCATTTATCCCCAAGATTTAAAAAGGCAGATGAGAAATGACTGTCAGCTACAAATAAACATCCTATCAGATTACTTTTTAAAAAAACAGTGAAGTACCTCTGACCTCCATAAAGATCATATAATTTAGAATACTGTATCTTTTATAAAGCACATTTTACATTCTTGCAATTTGAAGAAAAGCCTTGGGAAAGGAAAACCACATATAATTTTATTTAACTTTTAGGTAACAATTAAATTACATTAAGTTAAAATTTTACGTAACAATTTTATGTAAAATATATAGATGATCAAAAGCATTATTCTTGTACAGATTCTCTTAAACCAATTCCTCAAAAATCCTCAGGTTAATTAACACTAGCGCATCTAAATATCTTCTTTTAGTACAACCATTTTATGTGCTCCATAGCCAATGTGCATTAACAGAGAGATTGCAATGTTCATGATGACAACCGAGACAGAAATTGCATTCATGGTTGCAACTGGAAAAGGTGCTACCAAATGCTGTTGGCCTTACCCTTGTTTATGTGTGGCTGTAGGTGTGTTTTAATGGCCTAAACTACCTTAAATTGTGTAAACTGGTCAAAACTGATTGGGGAACAGTGGCCAAACAGAAGGATAAACATTCATGGAGCATTTCTCAATGTGCAACAATATCCGAGTGTGCATAGCATACCTATCTTTTTTTTGCATAGTGTTTCACGGCTAATAAAAACACTATTCAGCTGAAAAAACTGTCTTAATCTGTGACCATCCCAGCTAATAATTTAAAAAATTTCCACATAGCCACTGCTGATATTTTATCTTTGGGTTTAAACTTCAAATTCATGTAGCTGCCCTCATTGGCATGAGACATAATAAGTTTACATCACAGCCTACATATATGCTTTGAACTAACAACTACGGTAGAAATCTACTGCCTGCAATGAAGTAATAATCATGTTAACCATAATTTGCAACAGAGACATTACACTCTGTTATTAGCTGGTAGAATCATTCCAGTTATTGCATATATTAAATTGGGGGTTCTTCAGTGTCATCCAAATGAAATGTTCATTGCTGAAGACACGCCCAATCTGTACATAAGTAAGCATTTATGAGCAAAAGGCAGAAAATACGTATCTAGTTCACTATATAACCATGCTGAACATTCAGAAACACTGGCTATGACTGGTCTTTAAAAAAACATTTATTTTAAAAATTGTTACGCCCTCTTTTGTTTTTCATCCAATTTTTTTAAAAAAGTCTCATATTGGAAAGAGATTTTAAAAAATTAAGAAATGATCTCAACTAGTCTGATATACATCAATAAAAATGCATCAATAATAGCAGACATTCAATATTGTACAGCCACATTTCTACTCCTATAACACATTTCTTGCAAACCATATCGGCTAATTACATCCTTGAAACTGCACCGGAAGGAGCAGATTTGTGGATCATCCAAAAGGAGGGAAGATGAATCTGTTCCCTGATTTTAAAATGCTGGATTTTTAAAAGGATTTTAAGCTACCCATTCTTTTGTAAAATGTTTAGCCTGCAAACTGCTTGTTTTCAATTGCTGCAACAATTCCATTACTAATACTTGGCATTTCTATATGAGCAATTGTTAAAAAATTAAAAAATGAAAAGTGACTCTGTCCAGAAGTATCCATAAACAAAAACCTTTGGCCTTGCTGCTCAACATTTGATGACCTCTGGCACTGGCTGTGTGAGACTTTTGTTCACTATGCTGTCAGTATTTCTTTTCCATGTGATCATCAAATATTGAATATAACATAATACCCAATGGTGCTGGAAACAGCACCACTGCCAAGGGTGGGTGAATAAAGCATTTACTGCAAGCAGGCAGTGCTAATAGGAGGTAGCAGTAAAGTGTTGGAAAACAAATTAGTAGACCATATGGCCAGTCTTCTGGCATCTGCACCAGTGTTAAGATTCAGTTATCAAGTCAATTGGAGTTCAAAAACTTACAAAATGAGAGAGAAAATCATCTTCGTGTTTGACTCAAACAAAATAAAATATTTGTGTGCTGCCCTTTTTTTAATCAGATCTTCATTGTGTAGCTGTACTGATGCAAGCTAGAAATAGTATTTTGTTGCACAAACTTAACCTAATAAGCTGTACTTTGACTACCACAACCATTGCAATGTAGTGCAAATACTGTATTGACAACCCTTGCCTTGCAAATTATAAAAGGAAGGAGGCTATAAGTCAGGGCAAAATAATACCGAGTTCAGATTACTAACTAAAGTTGTCAACCTTTGAATCAAAAGATATTTATGGTTTCATTAAAACCTGCACTTCTAGTTTTACTTTCATATATTCCTGAATACAGTATCTAAAAGGGGTTCTTTGATGTTCAGGTGAACTGAGTAATGTGGACAGCGGCCAACAGACAGCCATAAATCTGCAGCCCTCAACTCATGCAAGTCTTAGCAAAATGCAGTACTTAAAACAAGAGAGCTACTAACTACAAATCAACATACATTTCTTTTTAGATATAAATATGTCTGGCCAATAGAAACTACTGTGTGAAGCTTAAAACCTCCCTTTGTCAAGGGAAGAAAGAGGAGAGGATGACTAGCCAAATTGCCTACACTTGCCTGCTTTCAACTTTTCCCCTTTGGTGACCAGCTGAAAGGACAAAGCTGTCCTCTTATTTCTAAACATAAACATATCAAAGACTTTGAACCAATTTTAAGCAAGAGTCAAAGATTTCCCATCACAAAATCTAGACTGCTGCTTCTATAATGCACAGAGCCATTGACTTAAATGCCTTGGTCAGCTTTACCAGATTAGGAGAGAAAGAAGAAAGGAAAAGCCAATTGTAGAGAGAAAGAGAGAGAGAGAGAGAGAGGGAGAGAAAGAGATGGCCAAAGTAAAATTAAATAATGACGTAAGCTTGGAATATTTTCATATTGCTTCACCAATTCAGGAAAATTTAGTGGAATGGTAACATAAGCGAAGTCAATACAGTAATTTTTTTAAAAAAGATTTGCATCCTATGATTTATTTGTTATAGGCATTTGGGAACTGATGGATTGATCTTCCATTTATATATTCTGAGAATGCAAAATACTGAAGATCTTATTATCATCAAAAGATAATATAATCACTCACCTTAGAAACAAAACATTCCGCTATAGCTACAGGATCATTTTCACAGTTTTCCAAATCTTGCAGAAGTTCACTAGTTCACAAAGAAAGGGCAACATGGCAATTATTATCATCATATGCCAATATATACTGCCTACAGTTAAAATTGATACTGCATTTAAAATTCTATTAAAATAAAACAGCACCAGTGGTGGGTTGCCCCCAGTTCGAACTGGTTCGCATGAACCAGTAGTAAAACTGGCGGGAGGCTCCGCCCATTGACCTGGACATCATTAAAGTAGATCTGCGCATGTGCAGAAGAGTGTGCGCGTGAGCAAGTGAAGCAAGCGCATGGGCATGATGCAAACTGGTAGTAAAGGTAAGTAGAACCCACCCTGAACAGCAGCATTCATTGTGTTTCCTACTATGATGCTGAGAAGTAATTAGAGGTTTCTTATCAGTTTTTCCTTTTATAATTCCATTAATGATGTGAATAAATGTCTGTTTGGCTTGCTTGCATTATTGTTTCCCTACTTCAGCTGTTATCTTTATCAGGATAAAAAAAAGCAACTACTGGTTCTGTTTTACAATGATTGTTAAGAACCTGTACATATGCAACACATGTGCATCATTGCAAAGCTGCCTCTTCCTACGACGCCAATATAGTTTTCTGCATCTCTTTAGCATTTAAGGATTTTTCGCTGCTTAATACTAGAAAAGGGAAAGGGAAATGTCATGCAGTTTCATGCAGCACACACAAAACTGTTTTATAATAAATAGGCTGCATATGTGTCTTTTTGCCTACTAGCTCTGAACAGTTTTCAAGTGGATTCACATATGTTAAGCCTTGGTTTGTTTGAACACAATTTGTTAAATACACTACAATAGGCTGCATTTGAATAAACAAGCAAAGCCATAACAAGTAAAACCATAAACAAGCAATGGGATTTTTATATCATGCTAAGGGAAACCAGACAAACATATATATGAACCCACTTTTCATTCATCCACATAATGCTATTCTGTACTCAGGGATGTACAGAAACCCTTCAAACCAGGCAAAAGACAATTATACCAACTTACCAACTAGGTTTCTTTTAAAAAACATTTGGTATGTTGAATTTGGTTACACTGAACACATTTCATCTCACAAGCACCAGAACACTTTTTGTTGTCTGTACTGCAATATTGTATGTTCAAACTGCTCTTTCCTTTGAAAATACAGTACTTTTGTTTTAACTTAGGAAAGTGAAAAAGTTAAACTGAAATCATAAACTTGCAGACAGTTTTGAGGCTCTGAATATAGTTAGGATGCTATAGCCTCATGGACAGTTTCAATATCATCACTTTATCTGTGAGCAAACTACCAAATACAATTTGATCTCATGTATGTTGGAAGCTCAAAAATAATGTGGCTCACTATTCATTTAGCATGTACAGGCTTGCTTCTTCCAAGCTCAGCTACTCATGCTATGTATCAGTTAACCTTTGTCTACAGCATCTGGATTGCTGTTTTGCATTTGTGCAAAATATGTATGTATGTTTATATGAGGGTACCAAAGTAATCTGAGCTGGCAACTGGAAATAAAGAAACAATGGGATTTATTTTTTAATTTACTGTCATCCTCCCAATTATTTTCCAACATATGAAGATATATGTAAGAAATGTGATTCTGAGAAACTGATAATTGATTGTTATGGCACACTGACTATGAAACGTATATGAATGACAGGTAGGAAACAATATATGTCTCTTGCATGTTGCTAAACAAGTGTTTTCATGAAATGGCTGGATTGAGGTAAAGAAAGATTGCTTAAGAGAATTCCATGATCACACATTTTCAGACACAGCTGCTTTCAGTAGTATTTATTGTTTGTGTGGGCTTTGTTGTGATTTCGGTTTTGGGCCAAGATTTGCAAAACTCTGGTGAAAAGGAATATGTTAAAACCTAGCAAAAATTGGGCAAAAACAATTGTGTCTTTACAGAATTCAGCAAGAAAAAAAATCATGGTAACTCTGTCAAGGTGTGTCTGGAATGGTTTACCAGATATGGATTAGAACATTATTAAGAACTAGTTATCTTTATCATAATGAAGATAAAGAACTTTGTTCTGGTTAAATCTGCTGATTGATTGCTGATTTGGCATAATTTTGAAGGGCTTTATCAGGGTGGGTGGGGCCTTGTTGAAAATGAGAATGGATTACATAGAAAATTGACCAACAAGCCAAAATTGCAAGCAAGTTTAAAAAGAATTCTTACGCTACTTATACTATTCTTTTCCTATGCAAAGGAAGTTTTTATTAGTGATATCTTGATTGGTGTTGCATAATAGATTCACAAAGGTTATCATTAATGTAGTTAATTCTACTTCTACCTTTAATTATGACATGCTCAATTTAACTCCCATGCTTGGTGACCAGTTCTCCAAGATCTTTACATTCACCCAATTATGACACAGTTGCACAATATGATGTAACAATGATGTAACTATGAAGAAGCATTGTTAATATTAGTTCTTATGACACATCAAGATTCATGACCCAAGTCAGCCAAATTCACTGTGGCAGAATGAAAAAAAAAATATTCCATTTTCCAGGCAGAATATTAGCTACACAAATAAAATGGAAAATACCTAACATTCCAGTTTTGATTTTAAAAAAGCTACTCCTCCCCAAAGTTGGAAATAGGAAATGAGGCAGTATCTAAAATGGTTCCCATAGATCCCACAAATTTCCATTGAAAAGCATACCTGGCCAAGAAGTTTGAGCTAAGATTTATTATTATTATGACAAGTGGTTCATGAAATAATTCAAGTGGTAAATAAATACTTAATTTTAAATTAAATATGTTGGAGCTAAGTTTGATAAGCCTTTACAAATGGGAGGGTGATGAAAAGCAGACACAATGCAGCTATTACAGCTGCCTAATTTGCTTTAAAAGGTGAAGTTTAATTTTTTATATAAAATATGTTGAGATATTGTTGAAAATGGTTTCCCTGAGGTAACATACAGATTAAAATATGATAAAGTTATAGACAATTTTAATATTCTGGCAATAGATAAAAAGTGCCTTTAGTGGAAAATTACAGTATGTTCTTTATTTTAAACTTAACCGCAAAAATGACTGGGACTCCCTATCTCCCACCATTTCTGCCCATCCTCCCTGCTCTCACAGAATGACCAGGCAAAAGGTCCATTCCCTGAAGCTATATACTGTAATTTGATGAGATCTAAGGAGCCTAACTTTCTGTGCCAATGCCTGCCTTTAGGAATAATTTCTGCCTGCCTGCCCACTGCTGTCCTTCAGAGGTTCAGATGACTCTCTTAGTTAGCTAGAAGGATTTAAAATCCAGTTTTTAGATCTACAAAAGTAAAAATAAGGGCATATCTTAGCATGTTCATATTATATGAATTGAATATTGAAGAGCTGATGAGGTGGGATCTGATCATCTAGCACAATTTTTATTCCTTCCCAACGTTTTCAAGAATTTCAACATGTGTGATTTTAATATGCTAGGAGAAGTAATCATTTAAATACATGGAAAGGATCCATATAAATGAAATTTGTAATTTCATAATTCATTTTAATTTTAATTCAATTTCAATTAAATGTTTGCTTTGTTACAGCCACTTACAGGTCCTGCTCCCATTTTCAATCTGGAATAGTCTGAAAATGATTGTATACATACAGCCAAAAGCTTAATATAGAAGTAGTTTATCTTTGCTTTAGTTCAGGGGTGTCAAACTCACGTCATCATGGCAGCATCATGTGATGTATCGGGACTTTTTCCCCCTTCGCTAAATTGGGCATGGGCCAGGAGTTTGACAGCTGTGCTTTAGTTCCTTCAAAACCAAATCAGCTGAAATATCAAAGTCATATTTGATATTTGACTATATCAATATTTGACTATAGACGTATGCAAAGGCAAAACATGTTCCACAATCCAGTCCAGATGTGACAAGGACACATATCCTTGATGTCTGGTCTACGTTTTCTTCATAGGGATGGAGGGGGATTTACTAAAATAGATATAAACACCCCGGCTGCCATTTGTGCTTCTCTGGGCAAGTAAATCCCCAAACTTCAAATTTGAATTTAGAAGGATCTTTGCAGCTTCAGAGAAAGCAAAACATTTTTTTTTTATAAACGGAGAGAACCTCTCCGAAACGGGCCCATCTTGTAAAATAATTAAATAACAGGCATAAAAGAAACTGAATCTGCAAAATACTCAAGTCCTTCCTAGTATTATGCACAAATTCTCTAAAAGCATTGATGATTTTGTGGCAAGACCACATTCAGAAAAGGAGCAGATATGTTCCTAAACATTCACTGGCATGTGGCTCTGTTTATTCCAGTTTCTGGCCATGCACAGGCCAGTCTCAAAATTAAACTAACAGCATTTAAAATCACTAACAATATGAAGGAATATCACAGGGAGACATGATACAGCTCTGGAAATATCTTTTATTACCCTTTTTTACCCTCACTCTGAAGATTATAATATTGTTAATCTGTTTCAAGTACTGCTCTCCCCAATTTTCTTTATTCATTTTTTTCAACCTTCATCCTTTAATCTTCCTGGAAGGGGAAAAAACAAACCAGGAAAAGCTTTAATGTTTCATTTCTACATATGCTTTCAACTTTAATATTTACTTACCTATTGAAATGATAAATGTCTTTTATGTTTCCAAACAAAGCCGATCGCTCCTCTGTACCCAAAGACAGCTTAGATTGGTCAGTGATACAATCAAGGTAATCCTATGAAATAAATGAAAAGGGTGCCTTAATGTTGTCTGCTCTTTTCTTCCCCAGAAAATGAAACTACCTTTAACTGTGTAAAATGAGTCTCTGCCAGATCAATTTCACTCTATATTACTGTAATCCCTTCAGTGAGTCCATCCCGAACAGGCCTTCTATTATGGGAGATAACAATACTTTACCTGTTCACCAATACTCTCAAAGAATGCTCTCAAAGACTAAACATACTGTGTTGCTCAGACTATACCCTGTATGTTTTTCAAGCTGCAAATGTATTCAGATTTCACTCCTAGTGACAGCTTAATCATCTCCATTAAATACCTAATAAAATCAATGACATCTTCCTATAGTAAGCCTCCCCACCACCCTCTCAGTATTATTAACATACCTGGGTTTCATACAACTTAAGCAGTTTTCTGGGAAAAATGTAATTATTTCAGAGCTAGTGAAATAAATGTTTTTAACATTTTCAAAAAATGCAACATAAATGTCATTATTGTCAGCTTGTAAAGAACAGAGTATTTAGCTGTCTATATAGCTCTCTAGTTACACATAATGTATAATATGGTCTACTAGAATATATTCTCGGGAATTTGTTTGCACAAACAGATGCAAAATATATGAACATAGAGACTACATTTGGGGAGAGATGAATAAGAACTATAAATAAATCATGAAAACAGAACTATATCTCGGTATATTGTTTTTATAACCATTTTCATTCCTCTTTGATTAAAAGTAAAATTTCCTTAAAGTTAAGCTCATCTCCTGGGGGATTTCATGAACTCATTCATTTTCTTGGCAGAAGTATGGAAGTGATTTGCCATTGTTTTTTTCATCAAGTCTAACCTACAGTTTTGGTATTACCATCTAATTTTTCATCAGTTCCAACATGTTTAGTTTTCAAGACCAGATAACATCAGTCATGAACCGTAGAGAGCAACGAAGTTCCTGCAGCAAAACTACCCTATGCTCTAAACGTCTTTAGAGTATTCAATAAAGCAGGTCTTTTGGAATGGGCTTCTCAGATTCTGGAAAAGAAATTGGCAGTTTGCAAAATATTATAAGCCCAGAACATCTGCAGAGTTTTTCTTTACCAAGAAAATAATATATCAAAAGTGGCTAGGAAGATCAACAAACCCTTTCCTAATTCAGTTAAAAATAATTGAGTTCTAAAGTAAACATATCCACTTGCCAAGATTTCTGTATCCTTTCAATAAATTTGGTTAAAGAACACTCAGTGAAAATCCTGCTTTTCTGATTGAGATTATCTGCCAAGGTAGCACTAGCACTTAGACATATATACCACTCCATAGTACTTTACATTACTCTCTAAGCAGTTTACAGAGTCAGCATATTGCTCTCAACAGTCGGGTCCTCATTTTACCAACCTTGGAAGGGTGGAAGGCTGAATCAACCTTGAGACGGTCAGGATTGAACTCCTGGCAGTGGGCATTAGCATGAGTCTTGACAAGTGGATTTCCAAAACTATTACACTGTTCTTTCATGGTCTCTGCTTCTTCCTTTTTCAGTCCGAGTACCCAACTTTAGTATTTCTACTTGCGTTCTACTCTACCAGCAGTTTCATACAGCAAACTCCATGAATATATCTATGCAGTTTTCCTGCCAACAGTATGAAAGTGGTTTGCTGCTGTCTTTCCAAACCTAGATTTTAACAGCCATATGTTGCTACCAATAGTGGGTTTCAAAACCCATCGCTACCATTTTGCTCGTGGGTGCTCGCACGTGCAATGCTTCTGCGCGTGTGCATCCGGGCAGGTGGGCGGAGCCTCCCACCACCACCGCTACGGGTTCGCCCAATTCGGGATGAACCGGTAGCAACCCACCACTGGTTGCCACCTGTTGAAACATCAAGACATTTCATACATGGAAGCAAGCTACTATAGTGCAACTTTTAGCTCAATAACCTGGACATAAGGATTCTTATCCAATTATTGCTAGATAATTGTTTTTTGCGTAAATCAATTCCCCCTGCAAAATAACTATTTTGTCTATTTTCCTCATTAAATTATAATTTTACTTCCATTTAAGAAAAAAGGTGAACTTAGGTAAATGTAATTATATATCTACATACTGGAGGGTTTTAATAATTAAGAGCCATGACATCTAAATGCTACAGCGGACACTCCCTGCACCTTTACTTTTCATTCCAATTCCATTATCTTATGACCTCATTCTTAAGATCTGTCTTCTTAAAATATGTTTTTGTATTAAGTCACTGTAACAATATCCCCAGGGTTTCCTGAAACTTCCCACTGACCTTTTGTTTTTATTCATAAGCTGCCTTGTAGCAAAGATTTAAGAAACTTCATAAAGGAGAAACTATTGCTACACATACAAACATACCTAGAATCTGAGTCAGTGAGTGGAAAAATAAGATATAGTAAGACTTTTTAAATGGTACTTTATAAAGGAATTCATAATTCTCTTTTCCCATATTAGTCCCAATTTGAAGGCAATTTGTAATTATGCCTACAAGAAACTGAAACTCCAATTTTACTGACAAGTTGTTTTTTAATTGAATATTGTCAGGTTCTGCTTTTTATTTTTGGGGCCTTTTATGTTTCTCATTCTATTCATTTAAGAGTTTAACAACTGCTTCCGGAAGAAAAGATACAAAACTGTGTGAAAGCAAAGACTGTTTACTATAAAAAATGAAGTATCAGAAAACACAGATTGCTCTATTCTTTGCACAAAACAAAGAAACAGAAACTATATTGTACTATATAGAAACTGGACTTCAGATAATGATCACTCAAGTATGACAATAAGAAATCCATCAAAATGTAAATTGGATTTTGGCATGGCTTACCTAATTTTTCTAATAGGATTTGGAAACAAAGGTGCTGAACTATTTTACTTGAATTCTGTCTGCTTGCAAATCATGGTACAGAACTTGCCAATAAAATAAGGTCAACCTAACACTACTAGACCTTTCCTCAGATTACTATCAAAATTTACAATGCAAAATTAAATATTGTTCAGTTTCTGGGAAAGAGGCCTGTGTAAATGAGGACATTGCTGCTTCTCCCTCTAAAACATTGTTAACATATTTCACATCCAGTCATTTATTTTGAATAGTATATAGCAGTGAATGCCAAAAGTGGGGGGAGCACAGGGGGATCGTGCACATGCGTGACCACACCCATAATTCAATGCGCCTCAACCCCCCATGCTCCCCCTGCATTTGGCACGCAATGGCATGGTGGGCCCGGTAGGCCTGTTTTTTGCCCTCCCCAGGCTTCTTGGTGCCTGGGGAGGGCGAAAACAACCCAAAAATCAACTGGCCAGCAGACACATGTGTGCTGGAGCTGACCTAGGGCAACGCTCGCGTGCCCACAGATATGGCTCCACGTGCCACAGGTGGCACGTGTGCCATAGGTTCGCCATCACGGGTATATAGCTATAACAGTACCTCGATGCACTGAAAAGCCAAATCTTGAAAATTTGGAAAAGTTGCATATGGGATACTAAATATCTATGCATTATGCACCAAAATGATCATATTAACTCTGAATGTTCTCTTTAGTTATTAAGTTATTTAGTTATTTAAGGCAAGAACAAGCAATTGTATCACCAAATGTAGCTATTTTGTCTTACCATTTGAAAGCACTTATTAAAAAGAAGTCCAACAGAAACTCTACTGGCATGGGAGTTCAAGTTTCTTGCCAAAAACAGCGTGTTTAAATTTTATGAGACAAATAATGAGTATCATGGAGAATCAAAACTTTGTTCACGCAGCTCACCCTAGGACTTCCTAACTAACCTTAACTAGGATTGTAGCCACAGAGATGAAATCAGCTCTATAAAACCCACTTCTGAAGATCATTATGTTCAAAATAATTCATGGGAACCAACCAACCTAATAAATAAATAACTCAAGAGTTTTCAAATTAGAGCCCTGTATTGTGCCTTGTCATTTAATAGCTCCTCAAACTCGTCCTAGAATGCCATTAAAAATGGAACATGATCTTTCAGTCTGTCCTGCATGGAAAATGATCAAAGCTACACAACCACGAGTTTGTTTTATAGCCTTAATCATTTTTTTCCTGTTTAAAAATTATTTGACCCAAACAGACCAATGGAAAATACTAACAACATGATAGCAAGCTGTGAACGTTTGAAATCCTGATTTTAAAAAAGTGTGGAAAATCCCTGATAACATTCCAGACCATTTATGGTTAAAGGAAACTCAGTATCTGCTGGGAAACAAAAGAAAAAGACCAACCTCCTAAACCAAACATGGAATTAAAACTAATTTAATAAAGTTTACAGTGTGAGTATTATCTGCTCAAACAATTTAACAAAATAATTTGAAATGCAACCAAAAACCCACTCATTATTCACCCCTTTTGGATTTTTTGAGTTTCTACATATATATATATATATATATTAATTTGATTTATATGCCGCCCTTCTCCGGAGACTCAGGGCGGTTTACAATGCGTTAAGCAATAGCCTTCATACTTTTGTATATTTATACAAAGTCAGCTTATTGCCCCCACAAACTGGGTCCTCAATTTACCCACCTTAGAAAGGATGGAAGGCTGAGTCAACCTTGAGCCTTGGAGAGATTCGAACCAGCAGTAATTGCAGGCAGCTGGGTTAATAACAGGGTGCTTTAGACCACTGTACTACCAAGGCTCTCTCTCTATATATAAATATCTTACTGATTCAAAACAAGAATGCCTGAGTTAATAATACCAAAGTTTCAAGTGATAAGATCATGTAATATGCGAAAATGGAAAAGAAGTGAGCCCCTTAAATTATAGCCCCTTAAAGTATACAATATAAATATTGTATACATTACACAATATCCACAATAACACTCTGTTAAATCTTTAACTAACAACATTAAACATCTGTAAGTATTCCTTCAGTAATATTAGCCACAGTGCTTCCATGGCTAAATACAAGAAGAGATTCTCAAAAGCTCTCTAAAAGAAACTCAATTTACCACTTTCCAGAAAGTGACCATAGTTGGGGCTAACCTAACATCTAAGGGAGATTATTCTGTAAAAGCAACTTCTGAATGAATATGTTCGTCTGTATTTAACAAAGTGCTATATGACAAATTTGAGCCATTTTTTTCGGATAATATTTATATTTTATCAAAACAATGTATCAATGTTTATATTATTATAATATTTCAGGAATTCAGACTGAGAACATGATAAAACAACAATCTGGGATTTTCCAATATTCCCTTCGATTTGTTTTTTTAAAAAAAACAAAAAAACAAACCTGGCTTTACCTTAATTTCCAGTTTTCTAATGTAGAAGCAAATGTGTTGGCCAAATACTTTCAATTTATATTCATTTTCTGTTTTTTGTTTCAGGGGTCTAATTCCTTTAGCTTAGTATTTCTTGATTTCTGAGGTCTAGGAATGATCAGTTTATATGCCTCCCTCTAAGCATGTCATATTACATATTTTTGTTAGAAGAATTTTATTTTAAGATGGCTACTATCTGGACTTGCACTGTTGTCAGAAGCTTCAAAAACACAATCCTTTCTTGTCAGTATATGCTTCCACTATCCAAACTGCTTTACTGAAAATACAGGGGTCTAAATAGCTGAAGCAAATAATAACATGCATATACATGCCTATATTCTATATGTTCAGCATTTCATTTTTAATCTTTTGATTTTATGGATGTTTTATTCTAGAACTTTATGGAGACTTAGGCAAAGCACATACATTTAGTCCTCAATTCAAACTATAAATAGTTCAAATGAATGACTAACAATTAGAGCAAAAATACTTTGTACTATCATCCATGTCTACCATCGTTATTATTAACAAGGATTTGTTCTTAACTGGTTTTGAAATAAAAATTTTGACTTGTTTAACATCTTGTGTAAGGCTTCATTGTGAAAGCTGTTAATAATGTACTTCATTGTTTTAGTTAGTAATTGGACAGAAGTTAAATAAAGCATTACCCTGTTTCCCCCAAAATAAGACATCCCCTGATAATAAGCCAAATCAGGCTTTTGAGCGCATGACAATAAGGCCAAGTGCTTATTTCAGGGTTCAGAAAAATATAAGACAGGGTCTTAATTTCGGGAAACATGGCAGTTCCTATTTCTATCAATCTGTATTCATTTCTTTTTCATGAACATTTATCAATAAGTATCTTGGAATTTCAGGTGCCTTTGAAAATAGAAATACTTTTTCATGTATTTTATCTTTCATTATAATGGCTTGCAGCTTTACAAGTCGTCATTATTTAAGCATAAATAAAAGTCTATGTGTTCAAAGATAACATGTGAGCAGGAAGGCAGCTCATCCTTTCTCAAGTAATTTTAACCACATCATAGAAAATGCCATTGTGCGTATAATTAGGTACTGGCTGATCATACCAGTATCATAATGTTCAGTGTGATCTATGGCTGTCTATCATGGAGTTTTTCTCAATCCCAGCAACTTTAAATGCATGGACTTCAATTGCCAGAAGTCTGAAACAGAGAGATACATTTATAAAATATTTTCTGGATTAACTAAGGCAGAGCAAAAATTTATCCTCAGTGCTGGAAAACATATACAGAAACATAGACCCATATATACAAAGGAATAATATTTTGAGGGAGATGGGGCTTTTAAGTCACAGAACAAAAAGAATCCTGACACAAAACTTCTCTTTGTTCTAATGACTATGTATAATATTGGCCACAAAAAGGCATCGTTCATTTATTAAAGTCCATTAGTAGATGTGCAGCTAACACCTTGGGAAAAAAAGGCACAAAGCCACATATTTTATATATATCTTCCTAAAAACTGTCTGCAAACCATTTGGCATCAGTGACAAAGAAAGAGGTGGAAAATCTCTGTATACTGAACCTGAAGCATTATATCTTCCCCAGTTGTTCCATTTCCTACTTAAGCACACAAACTGGACTACAGAAAATTACAAAATAAAGAGAACGGAATTTTCTGGACAAATTTGTAAACATTCTCATACCTGTAATATGCCCCTCAGCAAAACAAAAAACAAAAAACATAGCTTCCTAATAACAGAAAAAAGACTAAAAAGATGACTGATAGTGCAGGTCAGAATACACGAGAATCAGCCCAATGAAATCAATTAGCGAAAGAGAGCAGTTAACAGAACAAAAAAAAAAGAAAAAAAAGAAGAGTGGATTGGGGTGAGGGGAATATAAATAAAAGATTAATGATAAGTAGAACAGAATTTGTAGCCTGTGGTATTCAATTATCAGATAAAATCATTATTTATCAACCAATCTTTATCTTATTATTTACTAGAGAGCCAGCATGGTGTTAAGGCATCAGACTAGAAACCAGGAGACTGTGAGTTCTGGTTCTGCCTTAGGCACAAAGCCACCTGGGTATCTTGGGCCAGCCGTTCTCTTTCAGCCCTAGGAAGGAGGTAATGTCAAATTACTTCTGAAAAACCTTACCAAGAAAACTGCAGGGACATGTCCAGGCAGTCTCTGAGGATTGGACATGATTGAACATAGGAAAAATATGATTTAGCTCTAGTAGATGTTTTATTTTCCACAAATGATCAATATTAATGTATACATTTATATATATATATAAATCAATGCTTTAAACAACTTTATTCTAATTCAGGTGGATTCTAAATACTAGCTTTAAATTGCATGATTATATGCATTTAAAAATGTTTTCTAGTCCTCAGTAGGAAATAACATACTTTACTTTAGAAATATTAGGGGAATTTGGAACTCAGTGGCACTGACAGACCCTGTAACTCTAATTAAAATAGGGATAGCTTAGAAACATCATCAAGCTGTATAAGAGATTTTGACACTTTAGAATTGGAATTCATTAGAAGTATGAGATAAAAATAATTGATTCATAAATAATATATAAAGTATTTGTGAAGTTCACTGCAGATTCCGTGTATCCGATCAGTTAAAGGCACAGAAAGTTAATTTTTGGATTTGGGTCCAAAGTCCAGTGCGGGTGAGAAGGGAGATGAGTTAAATTTTGAATCCCTTAGGACACAGCCTTCTATTTAATCAACCTGTTGCAACTCTCCCTTCATATTATTTTTTCTATCTTTGAATACAAACTATGGAGAACTGAGGTAACCTTTGTGGACCTATATTTGTGGCCACCTATAATAGTGGGCTGGTAAGTGATGAGCTTAATATAATTTGCAGAGTTCTTTTTCATAGCTCATCTTTCTCCAACTCAATTCAGTCATAAAACTTCATTCACTTTTTCTCAGTTTTGGCTGTGACTTATTAGAGACATTTCTCACAACTAGGTTTTTAGTACTAATTATTTAAATGCTTCTCCATAGTTCAGTATATAGCCATACTGTATATTAATGGTTCTACTTCTTTCAATATGTTTTCCAAATTTTCAAAAGGAAAGCTTTTTTTTTTTAAGAAGAAAAGCTAAGATACTAATATTTTTTGCACAACAAATCTAGATGTGGTGTTTGTCTTGTAGTTTGCTTTTGTGTTTGCATGCATGAATGCGTATCAGTGATGTGCAGGACCCAAAATAGGAACTGTCCTAGAGGGAAGCATCTAACCCCTTCTCTTCGCTAAAATTTTAATTGGAAACTCTTCTTCGCTGTTATTCACAAGGAAGAAAAGTTACCATTGGCAACAACAGACCATCTTTTCTATTGTAAACAGCACTTTCTTGGGTAAACAGTGATTTTAATTAGGACCATGACAGGGCAAAGGGTTAAAAACCTCTCTTTGCATGTTGCTATTCCAATAGGCTCTATCCCTTCGCTGTACCATCAGCCATTTATTTTAAATTATTTGTTTTAAAACAAAACAACTTAAAAGCATAACTATTGACAAAAACCAAAGGAACAATCATAGTGTGTTAACATCCAGTAAACAAAAATAATTACAATTACAGTGGCCATTTATTTATATCAACAACTGAAACACCTTTTTCAATTTCCAGAAAGAAAAGAAGTAATTTTTCCCCCCAAAGACATCTGCTGAAAAACTACTATTTGTGATTATGTTACCCAGTCTGGTAATAAAACATTTTCAAGAAAAACAGCAAAGTGCCCAACCTATATGAGCTACAATTGCAGTGTTACTACTTATTAAAATAAAATGTCTGCTAATTAATGACAAAAATCGTAGCTAATACATAATGTGAAGTCAATTAAATAAACAATTAAAATATAAATACTTAAAACCAATAGCCAAAGTAAAATTAACTAATAGATACTTATATCACAGAACAGTAATGACTATCTACCATGATATTGAAACACAAGATCTCTAAAATAAAAAAGTGACAATTTCAGGATCTATTTTAGAATCTTACCTGCTTAAAAGATTTTTAATCAGTTATAGTTAGAAAATCTTCCTATTTAGAAAGTGTTTTAATGCCATTTTACTACTTTTTAAATGTATATTAAAACATATTTTCTAAAAAATCTATTGCTACTAAACTGGCGTGCAATTGAGAGATTTTCATGGGTTCAGGAATTTGTACAAAATTATAAAATTTTTCTATAAATAAATTCTAGCATTATGATAATTTCAATTTTTTTTCCTCTTTGACCAAGATTACATCTAGTTATGCTTTCAAATGAACACTGGCGTGTTTGTTGAAATACATAAGAATACTTTTATTAATAAGCAGTTATTTTTTTCATTGAGAATAAAGGTATTTAAATATTATGTCAGCAGTATTAAACATTTAAAATGGCTCCCTTATTTATACAATATGTCAGTAGCTTTGCTTGCTTTATCTCTTTATTTCAGTTTTGTTTAAGGGTATTTAAACTTCTTTCCTGTATGGATCTTACTGTAAACCAGCAGTTAAGATACCTAATACAGATATGCAGGAAAAGACTTGTTTCTACAGATTAATTCTTTTTCAGCATGCCTTTGTATATCAAATCCTGATAATCTGATTTGCCTCGCTGTCTGCTTCTGTGTGCATCATCAGACTAGTATTTTCTTTTCCAGATTAGTGATGTACTTAAAAAGAAAATTGCCCAAAGCCATACATTATAACATTTCCAGATTATGTGTAAAATGTATGTCCGCATTAAACAGGTCAAAAAAATTGCAATAAATAAAGCAATAAATAAATATATAATCCCCACCTGCAAGAATATTGTTTAGAAGTCATGAACTAATAGAACCAGGGATATATTCTAAAATCTTGAAATATATGAAGTCTCAAATTTAACATTTTATCATCCAGGAACTAGAAATAAATACCATTTATTTCTAAACAGAAGTAAGGTACCACTAATCCCTGACTTTTACTTCCATTCAACCTTAGGTTTTCAGCTTCTAAAGATCTAAGGCCATGATGGCAAACCTATGGCACACATGCCAGAGGTGGCACGCAGTGCCCACTCTGTGGGCACGCAAGCCGTCGCTCCAGCTCAGCTCTGTTGTGCATGCATGCGCGCCTCCTACTGGCCAGCTGGTCTTTGGGTGTCACGCATGCGCATGGCTTGAGGCGCATGCACGGGGCCACATGCGCATTGCATTTTGGGGGTTCAGGCGTGCGCACGCACATTCTCATGCTCACACACACGCTTTGGGCACTCAGTCCAGAAAAGGTTAGCCATCACTGATCTAAGGTCTTGGTTACAGTAGAAAATCAAGAAGCTTCTTTTACCATCCCGATTTAGTAGGAAAGCTCTAAGACCAGCCTACTTGCAAAAAGTAAGTTAGTAAAGTTTATTTCCCAAAAAATACCTTTATATGGTTCATGTACATCTGGCATAACTAACAAGGATAACTTCAAGAAGGGAAGGGAAGGGAAGGGAAGGGAAGGGAAGGGAAGGGAAGGGAAGGGAAGGGAAGGGAAGGGAAGGGAAATGATTTCAGGGATCATAGTGTTTCATACTGTAGCTTGTAGACATTGAAGGCTCAATATTATATTCTCTCCCTGGTTCTAATAAGAGTTTTCTCATAAAAAGTATAATACAGTGGGCAACGTCTCTTGAGATTGCAGTTAGAAAGAAAATAACTTTATCATCTTCAAATTCAATAGTGCTAACTGACTATGCCTTGTGTAGATGGTGATTAACTTTAAAAGTAACAACAATCATTGTTATGTGTACAATTTACAAAATATCAGATTTTTGTGGGATCAATAAAATAAACAAAACCTGAATAACCTGAAAAAGAACTATTTAACAAAAAGTATTTTAAGTTATTAATTAGTAATGCATATTGTCTGTCTTGAAGGATAACTCTGCAAATAAGAACCATGCTGTTTCAATATAACCAAAGAACACGTATCAATTTCATGCTGCCTGTGCTTCCCACAGCAGCCAACTTATTGCAAACCTTGATCCTAGTTTTCTTTCTATGTTAAATTTCAGTTTATACATTTTACACTGTGGCTGAACTTAAATGAGGGGAAAACACACTTACTTTCACAATACTTCTTAAATCCTGCACGTACATTCTTTCAGTCTCTAGAATTTCTTGGACCACTCTGTCAACATACAGGAGTTTTGGACTTGTAGACTCAACAATCAGTGACATGACACAGTTTTTGTTATTTTCCTTTGTTTCAGCTTTTCGTGGCATATTTGGCTTTCTTCCAAGATTTCCATCAAAGAGCTGTTCCTTGATGGGGTTATTTTTTCTTACTTCTTTGCTGGGAAACTGTTGGGTTGGGTGCAGCTCCAACTTTATGGCCCCCACTTCCTTGTCCTGATTGAACAAACCCAGATGACTGTTGGAAACCAAGGTTGTTCTGCTACCACAGGAACAGTGGCTATCCCTGGAGGATGCTGAGGAAGATGTTGAGCTGAAGCTAACTGGTCGGTCACTGTCTGACAATTCCATTGCTTTGATTCCACAGTAGAGGAAATGTCGGTCTTCTCTATGTAGGTTGTTTCCTGTCTTCTTGGGAGCTGTGCCTACCATTACTGGAGGCAACCCATTAAGACTGTAGCCATCTTTGTGGAGAGAGAGAAATAAATATTAATTTTGCATGTATATTGGATTTCATTAAAAACCATTTTACTTATGCACAGAAAAGTAATCACATGGAAGACTATCTTCAGACTCTTCAATGAGTACAAGCAGACCAGGAGGAATCTGTTGCAGAAACACTGCATATAAACAACAACTCAAGGAATCATCTATCAGTAAGGACTCCTCCCTTTCATTATTTTTAAACTTCATTTGAATAGCTTTTTTAAAAAAAAATCAGCATTCATATGTCCATTTTTGCTGCAAAAAAAAAACCATTTGATTTTACACATTTTTTTAAAGTAGATGATCAAAATGATTACTGGGCCAACTTAGACAAAATTGCAAAAAAACAAAACAAAACAAACAATGAAGAAAGAAAACTTTAATGGATTCTAAATTAAGTTGATGCAAAAAAAAATCCATTAGTGTAATTTTGCCTGCCTGAACATAAACAAAACTATTAATCTCTGATCCATATTAAACTTATAAAAGAAGTTCAGAAATACCCATTCTGACAATATAGAAATTCTTACCAAACTGTAAATACTTAATATGACTAGGAAGAAAAACCACTGTCACACACAAATATATAGTGGGCAACAAATAAAGAATATACAGATGCAACAGTACATCTGTGAGCAATTACTGTGGTGACTTTATCTCCTGCCTTTCTGAGAAGTAGTCCGTTGAGTCCATGTATATCAATAACGAAGCAACAGCATCCATAATATCCAAACAAAAGAGAATGCCCAATCTGCTGCAGAAATCATCTGGAAATTGTTTTGAGCTGCATTTAGCGAAAATAGTTTCACTATTATGTATCTGCATGTTGCCATAATTATTTCCCTGTAACCATTATGTTATGAACAACAACTGTACCTCCCAGCTCTCATTGTAGAAGAATGCTTTGTATAAGCTGTTTTGTTGAAAAATTCTGTAAGCATATTGACGATCAAAAATTGATTCCTCTTCTCGTTTTCTTTGTTAGATTTATTATGATGCCCCTTAATTGCATTATCCAGCTTGTGTGTATGAATTCATATTTTACTGGGCATGTTGCTATTTTAATTCCAGGAAACCCTAATAAACCATTAATAAAGTAAATGAAATGTCTGGTTTGGCTGGAATTCCCATATTACTCATGTTTATTTATTAAGCTTGCCATATCCATATATCTTGGAATTCTTTTTAACGAAAACTATATGAATAGAAGTATTCATAATTGTCTTCTTTATGTATCCTTCATTTTGGAACACACTATTGTTGAAAAGCAGCATAGTATATGAAACATTAACCCCTAGATATTAATATATTATTGTTCAATAACATCTTGGAAAGATCTGCATGTCTTTCATGCCCTGATTGAAGTTACTCTAGAAGACATTTTGTAACATATGCATTCATATTTTGATTAAAGGAAGTGATCTGTACTGAAAATCTCCTAAATTTTGAAAAAATGTAAGTTTGAAGATCAGAAAAAAAATATTAGTGGGTTGATAGGCTCTGTAAATTTACTGATAGGTCTGTACCAAGTTTTACACTTTCTCCTTTTATTACTGTGACTCAATGAAGTCAAGTTGAACCAAGAAGTCAAGAGCCTTGGTGGTGCAGCAGACTAAAGCACTGTTAAGTAACACCAGCTGCCTGCAATTACTGCACCAGGCTCAAGGTTGACTCAGCCTTCCATCCTTTCAAGGTAGGTAAAATGAGGACCCAGTTTGTGGGGGCAATAAGCTGACTTTGTATAAAAAAGAACACCGCTTGGGGGGGCCCGAAAGCCCTACTAAGCAGGTATATACAAAAGTATGAAGGCTATTGCTTAACGCATTGTAAGCCACCCTAAGTCTCTGGAAAAGAGTGGCATATAAATCGAACCAATAAATAAATAAATAAATAAATAAATAAACCATCAGTTTTATTTTCATTTTCTTGATTAATCTGATATATGACAGATTATATGTAATCTGGTTCTTATTAACCAGATTACATTCTCCTGGCATATCATTTACTAGACATAGCTTCTAGAGTAGGTTTGTCAATAATTATTGGGTTGTTCAAATCTAAATTAGAAATTTTTAATTATTTTTAACATTTTAAGAAAATATCTACAAGTATTTAAACTAGTTCCTGAAGACTTTAATGGTAAGCCACTTCAATTATCCTGACATAAGAATTGCATGGATACGGCCATCAAGAGTTGGATTAAATAAAAGGGCATTGTTATGATTTATCTATGTAATATGAAGTTAATTATAGTTGACACTATAATTACTGAAAACTGAAGATTGTAAGCAATAAAGTATGCATTTCTTCAGCAAAGTAACAGAAAAATTATTTCCTTTGATTTCTGATCAAAAAATATTTTAAATCACAAAGTATAGAATAATAACTATTCTTCAAAAGTAGACTGGTTGGAAATCTGGGTAAATGAGATAAATGGAAAACCTTTTCTCTAATTTATCAGAAGACATATAGCTACAACATAAAATACAATAGAGTATATTTGATAAGCTGCTTTAGGTATCTCAGCTGAAGTACAGAGTTCCTATTTCATTCAATCATCCTATAGCCTTTCTTCCTGTTGATTGCTATGTCGTCTCAATTACAGACAGCCCAAAAGCATCACTAAACTGTATTTGCATTGTCACTACTACACAAAGAAAATCTGAGAATTCCTACAGTTTAACAAAAGAAAAACAGTGTTTATTCTAGTTTTATGACCTTTTATTCTCCCAAAATACAATGGAAAATAACTGTAGTAGATTTTAATGTCACAAGCCTTCAGAAACAGAAGCTTGGCAAATAACAAGAGAAAACCAGTTCAAGTGATGTCACCTGAATATAATAGTTTTGTCTATAAATCAAAGATTAGGATTGTGCAAATGCTACTGAATGCTGAGGATTAGGATCCATATTCCTATTTTAATGCATTTTTCCAGAAACCCAGTGAACACAAGTTGTTATCAAACGTACACACAAAGATATGACATAATCCAGACATACAGAGAGAGACCAATGAGTAGATCAGTGAATACCAGTAAATGCAATCCTTTTCTTATTCCTCTTCAAACCCTGCCTAAAAATAATATGTATGTTTTGGACTAGATTCAGGATTCACTTATTAAAACAAAAGCCTTGAAAAGTGTGCCTGTTGACAGAATTGCTGCTGCACGCTAGCTAGAAAGTTCAGAATAATATTATATAGTAAAATAATTCAGCATGTTTTCTATTTAGATTGGTCTGATCTACACCAATTGGCAGCATACTGAGGTACATTTTTTTCATCATGTCATTATTTTTTAACCTGGCAAGGATTGACCTTTTCTTTTTTTTCAATTTTTTTTTATTAGTAATTCAAAATTAAAAACATTGGACATAGATATGACATCACTGGCCTCAAGCATCTTCCTGTTCCAGCACTTTAAGTTAATACATAATATACTAATGATGATATAATAATATATTCCTTACACCTTCTACGTTATTTAAACATAGTATAATATTAATCATGTATTCCTTACTTCTATACAATTATACATATCTATACCTACATATACCTATCTATACAATTCGCATACATATTTATCTATAATAATGTATATAATTCTAGTCTAACATTTGTCTCGGCTATCCTCCTTTTACCTAATCATTCATAGAATTTTGCCCAGATTTTATAGTACAATGTTTCGCTTTTATCCTTGAGTTCCAAGGTGAGTCTTTCCATTTCTGCGCAGTTGAAAATTTTTAGTTTGAATTTCTTCATTTGGGGTATCTTTCTCTTTCCACTTCTGCGCAAAGGCTATCTGTGCCGCTGTAAAGATTGACCTTTTTTTACTTACATCAAAAATACAAATAACTCAAATGGCTAGGTACTGCTGCTTAGCTGCAAATAAGCCTTTAAAGTCTTCAGAGTTTAGCTAGAAGAAAAGAAAAAAGAAAAGAAAAAAGAAAAGAGCTAGAGAAGTAAAATCCTGCATTACATTATCCTTGAGATTCCTTCAATTTCTGTGACCCTATGACAGGAAAGAACAATCTGCAGCCCAGGACTATACCAGTCTCTGAAACCTTCCTTTTTTTGTAGCCGTTCAATTGCCCACTAACCACTACTTTTCAAATCCCAAAACTAAATATCCATCTTAAAAATTAAAATATTAATTTTAAGCACGCAAAAACTATAAATTAAGCCATACAATCATCTTGACATACCCTTTAACTCCCTTTCAAACTCAGGGGGGAAAAAATCTTTATCCATTTGTAGCATTATCCCATTCATTGAAGTTCATGTCTTCTTCCATAATATCTACTATAAACCAAAGACATCCAAAGATTCCCCTGCAAGATATTTCTGCAAAAATCTGATCAATGAAGAAGCATAGTAAGACTAACTATGATGGTTAACACAGAGCTTTCGAAATGGCAACATTTACTCAGTTCTTTTCAATCTATAACAATTAGATAATTCATTTCAATAGTTTTCCTATTCTTCATATCATTTGCTATCAGATAAAAGATAAATGTAAATAAAACTTCAGTGGGATAGATTTGAATGAAATCTCCATAATGGCACACCTGTGCTGGGCATCTTATTTAACTCCAACCTGAAACTTGATTCAGAGATCAGAAAGCCCAATTCTACACATTTTCTTAGTAACTTCAATTGACAAAGGTGTGTTAAGTTGGTTTCGTTTGGTTTGGTTTGGCTAAGTGCTGGAAAGAGAACTAATTGCACTTATCAACACCCTGCTAGGAAATGTGATTTAGTAACATGATCCTTTCTCACTCATAACTTTCCACAAATGTAGTAATGTTCCCCACCCTGTCTGACTTCCTCCCTGTGAGGTTACATACTGCTTGCTGATATTCTAAAAACAAAGATTAAACATGCAACACACAGAGAGAGAGCTGTAGAGATGGTTTATCTGTAAAATTGAGAACTGTTACCTCCACACCCACAGATAACTAAAATTAAAAACATGCATTTTTAAAAACTCATAGGAACCCAGCTTTCTAATGCAAATGATATGAAGTTCTAAAAAGAACTACACCAATTTATGCCTTTTTGATCTGTATTGCTAACCCTTTAACTGTTATAACAATCACAAAAACACCTAGTCTCTAGCAACTTCAAAAGTTAAAATACCATATAATGTGTTTCAAAGAGCTATTTATATTGAATGGTTAATACTCTTAAATGAATGAAAGTACCTAATTTGGACATTTGTGACTCAGAAGAACGCAATATTTTCATGCTTAAATGTATACCAGCTACAAGCTTAACGTTATATAAGTCACTGCCTGCATTTTTATTTCTTATTTTCAATGGATCAATTGTGTGTTCCACAGGTTGCATTTCATGAAAACAGGAGAGGGTGTGTAACTATAGGGCATATGCAGTTTGTTTGAAAATGTCCTAATCACATTTTATTTGAATAGGACAATATGGTCTAGAATTGGATCAACACATGCATGCACAAAAATATCAAGCTGTTGGGCCAAGAAAACATCTCCTGCCCCCCCCCCAAAATCTCTGAATGATAAGGCACACTCTTAAATACTGAAGATTTTGAATAGCACCATGGATAGACATCCCAGCCATTTCAGTTAGTCTGGGCAACAACAACAAAGCTAATTAGATCCCAAATTATTCAAATAACACAGATAAAATTTGCATTCTTTGTAGCCCATAAACATGCTCTCAACAGCTTAGCACATCACAGTGATGTACAACAAACCACTGAAAAATACAAGAGGGTCTCAAATGAGGGTCTCTCCCCCTTAATTCCCAAGCATCATGCAACCTTTCAACTCCCTCCCAGTTCTCCAAAAACTGAGCGAGAATTCAATATTTTTAGCAAATCCAGTTGTCTTACAGATTCTTACCGTCTTAAGAGTTTTCTGTCATATCATAAAATATCCTGGAGTCCCAAGCACTTTTATGAGGGAGAATTTTCTGCAACACTTACCTCATCACTATGGAATGCCTCCAACTTTTTAAACAATGACTGAACTTCTCCCCCTCCTCCTCCTCCCCCCCCACCCAAAATGAGGTATATAAGCTACCTGTGCAACCAAAGATGAAGGCATCCTTCAGTTCCAGCAGCTGCAAAATTACCACCCGGGAGCCCTCAGGTAAAATGAGTCTTATTAGTCTATATGGCTGCTTTGATAGAAATATTGCACGAGTCAGCCTTTAACTACTAAGCCCCTCAACACACAAAAGGTTTTCCCTGGAACCTGATTCACAACTTTCTCATTGCCTGCACTAAATGCAGTTCTGAGCATTGCTAAGAGCTTTAAATGAAACATGACATCATTCAATTCAAGAACAGGACAATAGACACTACTGTGGGTAACTAAAATGCACACTTCAGTGAGCAATCCTCTGCAAATTATTCTTTCAAGCAGAGAGCTGAGAAGGAAAAACATTTTAACAGAGCAATTCTTATAGCATTTTTGTTGCTTGTCTTCAAACCTCTACTTCACTACTCCTAGCAACTTTAAAAACACACAAAGTAAATATGAACTGGAGATAGGTAATTAGTATCTATTTTGCATCTATTGGTACAAAAGAATAAAAAGTAGACACACCATTTTGCTTTCAATGGTATGTTGGGCATATTAAAAATATAGCAAATTATATAGCAAATTATGTAATATGGACTTTTTAATTTAGTTCATAGCATATATAAAGGAAATTTTGTGATCTCTCCCTCCCTCCCTCTCTCTCCCTTCCCCCCTCTCTTTTTTTGCCTCCAGCAGCGTTTGCCAAAATTGGAAGACTGAGAATGCTATAAAGCAGTGTGTTCCTTTTCATTTTCTCCTTCAGCATTTGCCTAAAAACATACAGTATAAGGTGTGTGTGGGGGTGTGTGAGGCAGGAAGCTGCTTTGTCTTTAAAACATGTTTCTCCATTTCTCATTCAGGGAAATATAATATTCTGCCTTTTTAAATATTTCCTACAATATTTCATTCTTCTAGGAGAGGGGTGAGTGCTAACTTCATACACAAGAAACAGCAAGAAAAAACAGCTCCTTTCAGCTTCAACACAGCCTAATTAGCACAAGTTGATTGGATCTGCCTCCCAACTCTCAGCTGATTTGCTCTCAGCTGCTTACTGCAAAGAGGTAAATTGCTGGAGCAGATTTTTTCCCTTGTGCTAATCAAGCTATACTGAAAACGAAAATGGAAGTAAAGCAGGCTGTTTGCTGTAAGGGGACAAAATTTCGCAGAGAGAGATTTCTTTTTCTTTTTTTCCTCAACAAAAAAGGTAAGTGCATCTTATACTCTGAAAAATACAGTAGTTTCTGGACAGACGTCTTTTCTGGCTCCCACACATAGAGAGGTAAGGGATACGAGGAGGCCGCAAGGCAACATGAAATGTTTCATACATGCAAATTGTACTACCTCTTTCATTTAACAAAGCTCTTCATCAGAGTAGTTCTAAGCTGCTTTGTAAAAGCCTATTAAAAACTTGATATTAGTGTATGGTCAGCATCAGCTTCCCAATTACAGATGCTTTTCTCTCTCCATTCACAACTGACTGCAAAATTAATTAGCATTTAACATCTGCCAAATGCCTACACTCTCAGCTGAACTCAATACTACTCCCTCCTACTTTGATTTAATGGTGAAGCAGAATAGAATATGCCCTTTTATTACCACATTTTAATGAGAAGCTTTAAGTCTATTTAATGCATAACTGTCCGGAGCTTAACATTTTTTAAAGGCCACAAAGACAGCACTCCAAAGTGTTTTTTTCCACATAAAATAATTACACAAGAGTAGATAATTCCTGCAGAAACAGTCTTCTATGATTTGTGGCAGACAATCCTAAGTAAGGATATAGTCAGTTGTTTTCCCAATATCAGTTGTATTGTACGCTCCTGAGGAAATTCTTTCAATTTTCAATAAACTGTCCTGAAAGTGTGGCAAGAAACATAGACCTAATTTATCTGATTCTGCTGCCAAGAAGAAATTAGAAAATCTCCCAATTAGAAATAATAACCTTTCAACAATTCGTCTCTCATTAACTCTTCCATTTATAGCCGATATTCTATTTTCTGTGGCATTTGATCTCCAAAGGCAGTAAAGGCAAAGGAATATCATCAATATAAATTTGACTCAGCAATTCCTTAGTTGGATGGTCCACCTGTTTATTTGTTGATTCAGGATTTATAAGCTGTAATTTTGGCCCAAGATTTCAAGAGTCCAATATTTCCCAAACATAACAAATCATAAAAACCCAAACTTCATTTTGAATAGTCATCATCCTTGAGAAATTATTAGACAATATCATTGCTATCTCAGATCTTACATTCCTAATCAATTTCAACGCCAACTCCTTGTCTTTAACTCAGCTAACGGAACAGAAATCTATCTGAAAACCAACATTCTTACAAACCTCAAAAGCAGGACATAAAATCTGCTTTTTAACCCTAACCCTAAGCCTTTGCTTCTGTCATCGACATAAACTAAACAGTATTTGCTTCAACAACCACAAATATGGGCAAAGACCGTATACTTAGAAGTTATAGACTAAATACTTTACTTCTCATCCTCCCACCAAAAGTTTCATAATCATTTTTGAATGTATTAATATATATTCAAGAACCAAAGCCATTTTAAAACTAAATTATAAACTGAAATTATTACTATTTAATTGAGAATATGGGAATCTTAGATCACCTAACATATACACACACCTCCCCAAATTAAGTTTTAGGTGTTCTGCATTGCTATTTAATCTTATACATAGATATCTAATCCTATCCTGTAATTTATTCCACAACATACATTTCAACAATTTTCTTCATAAATTTTCACAAGCTGGTCTCTGGTTACTCCTGGATTCATGCTATTGTGTCATTTAGGGTAGTTCTATCACTGTTGTCATGATCTTGTTTCACATTTCTAAAGCCTATAATTTGGTATTGCTTTATTACTAAAATTTATTACTACTGGGTTTTTTATAGCATTATAGTTTGGGATTATTTTTAGTGGAAACAAACTAAAATATAAACAAGCAAACAAACAAATAATGGACAGTATCCAAAATCTTTATTGAGGCCTATTTTCTAATATCTTATAACATGATTGTGTCACCAAAACGTATTTGTCATAACATTTTATCTTTATTTTCCAGAGTAAAATTGTTGAAATAGTTTCAGATAATTCATAGAACAGGGAGATAAGGAGAGGAGAAATGTGGACATTTGGAAGATTATCTTATAAAGAGGCAATTTATGACATAACAAGCAGTTTCTGTTTTTGTTTTTAAGTGGCATATCAGGTTTGCTTATTTCCATACTTGTTGGAGATATTGGTTTGCAATATAAATAAATTTACAGTCTGAGTGCTTGGATGAAAAATCAGTTTCCTAAAATAAACCAATTGTAAATGATTGAAGGAACATTGTGGTCTAAATTTCATGACTTGCAAATATTACATTTGTTTCTTCAGTTTACTTAATAACACATAAATGAACTATAATCAACAAGATCTTCTGAAGGACATTGGAACTTCTTCTTCCTCAAAATACAGAGTGATGTATTAATAATCCTCTGCAATGCAGTACATGATGACTGAATCTGTGCATCATGCTGCAGATACTCCTACATAAAACACTTTTCATCCTTAGCTGCTGTTGATACATGAGAACTCAGGATATCAAACACCTTGATAGAACTTTTCAGCAAATGCCTCCATCTTCAAGTAATTATTCTATTAGTTACACTGTATACTTTTGTTTGTTGTTAATCATTATGTTCCTTCACAGCTGTAAAATTTCTCTCTCTCTCGCATACACACACACACACACACAGAGAGAGAGAGAGAGAGAGAGAGACAGAGACAGAGACAGAGACAGAGACAGAGACAGAGAGACAGAGAGACTGCTTCCTTGCCTAACAAGGGGCAACCTTACTGTGTCTCTACCTGGTCCTTTTTATCATAGATTTCTCCTCCTTTGCAACCTACAACAAAAATAAGTAGCCACTCTCAAGACTTCTTATAAAACGTTTTTTTATTCCTTACCTACAGTAAGTGTTCAATTTTCTCAATGTTACTTCAGGGTTGTTGTTTTTTATTCTTAGCCATTTCTTCTACTGATCGACTTTTTTTAGTTTAAACTTCAAGATTTATCTTGGGAAGTATCTTGCCTCTTTGACAAATAATAGCACCTGGGCTATGCATTCTATTGTTACTTCAGCCTTCCCATTCTTAGTAACCAAACAGGACAAGATAAACTTTCAGAAGATAATTTGCACAGCCCTATTTCAAATATAAAATGATTTATAAACCTTGATATTTCCAGTTCATTAACTTTCTAGCTTTAGGCAAGATGCAGTCACCTCTGTAAATACCCAGCAGAGACATCCACTTCATTTTGAAAAGTTCCTGCAAGGTGGGCCTCTCCTTTTGAGCTAATATGACAAGTGAAACCCATTGGGAGGAGCTGAAGTGGAAGTGGAAGATGCCAAACATTCTGTACAGTTATTACATACATTCAGAAACAGAGAGAAAACCTCATTGCTTGAAAGTACTAATGCCATTAAAACATACATTGTAAAAATGGCGAACTTGCAATTCGTGCAAGAGCCACCTTCTCAATCAATTCAGAAAAAAATCTTGGTCAAAAATACTGAAAGCTACTAAGAGATCAAGGAGTAACAGCATAGCTGCATCCCCTCATCCACAAAAAGTGACCAAAGCAATCTCAGTACCATGTATTTGGGCGAAATCCTGATTAAAATGGGTGGAAAATGGAAATACAGATCATCTTTAACCTACAACCACAATTGAGCCAAAAAGTGACTTTCCCCCCATTTTATGACCTTTCTTGCCATACTTATTTAAGTGAATCATTGCAGCTGTTAAATCAGTAACACAGTTGTTAAGTGAATCTGATTTTCCCATTGACTTTGCTCGTCAGAAGGTTGCATGACCTGGGACACTGCAACAGTCATAAGTATCAGCCACTTGCCAAGCATCCGAATGTTGATCATATGATCCCCGGGGATGCTGTAACAGTGATAAGTATGTAAAACAATCATAAGTCATTTTTTCAGTGCCGTTGTAACTTCAGTCACTAAATGAATGGTTCTAAGATAAGGACCACCTGTAATGAATTTCATCCAAATGAATCCAGAGATGTATAGCTATCAGATTAGAGACCAGTCCATAATTACAAGATCTTCTAAGGGTTTCTTCAGTAAAGGTCATATAACTACTTCTTTTAGGCAACTAAGATACCATTCACTCAAGGAGGCTTTAGTCACCTCCTATAACCCTGGGGCAAGTCCTGACCTGGCTGCTTTAATTAATCTGGCAGAGCAAGAATCAAGTAAGCAAGTGGTTGTCCTCACCTCTTCATATACTATGCCTGTGTGCTTAAGATATACAAGTGGAAGATAATTCACATGAACTGAACAAGCTATTTCCATGATCTGCCCCCTTGATGTTGTTGATCAGAAAGCAACTTGAGTAACCAGCTGCTAGCTTCCCTCCTCTTCTGCCAGGCTATGCCTTCTACCATATCTTCCCCTCCCATAAAGATGTTTGGGAGATGCTGCAGCAATTATTTGCTCCTTAAATTCACAATGAAATAAACTTATTTATACCAATTAAAATACTAAGATCATCCTTCATGGCTACTCCCCATGTCCTGCTATGATGTGTCCAAATCAGTATATACTCTGTTTCCCCCAAAATAAGACATCCCCTGATAATAAGCCCAATTGGGCTTTTGAGCGAAACGAAGTCTCATTCGTCATCTTCAGGCTGGTGTTCTCGGCTTCGTGCTTCCAGGAGCAATGTGAGATCGCAGCTGTCTCTTCCTTTTAACTGCTAGTGGAGGTGTGAGCTGATTGGGTGGGAAATTGGCTGTGTTCTGATTGGGTGGAGGTGTGTTCTGATTGGTTAGGGGCTTGGCTGTGCTCTGATTGGCTGGGGTTGTGTTCTGTTTGGGTGGGGGCTTGGTTGTGCTCAGCTTAGTCTGAGTTGCAGGGGGATTTGAGCTGGTGAGCTGCGTTGTTGTTGTTTGGCTTCGTGTTTGTGGCCGTGCGAGCTCTTCATGGTGGGTGTCAGTCTGCTTCATGTATGGATTGGAGGGGTTTAAAGTGGCTAAGAAGACCCGAATAACCAAAGACCTACATACAAACACCCGCGAAAACCTGAGAAAACATATATATATATATATATTAGATTATCCATATATATATATATATATATATATATATATATATATATATATATATATGGATAATCTTATAAAACCAGATGCTCAGTAGATAAGGAAAAAGAAGTACAAATGACACAAGCCCAATTCCCAATAAATTCCATATATATTCCATATCTGAAATGTGGACCCTAGATTGCCAACAATTTATAATTTACATTTTATGTACGTTCCCCCCCCCATCTCTTTCCTTCTTCTATAGCCCTTTCTGGGATCACATGACTGAAAAGCAGCCACACTAACTCTAGGGAGACTCTTCTGGTGCTATAAGCATCAGTTTGCAAAAACCAAGAGTTATTTATATTTTTATATAGCTAACATATATATTTTAAAAAGAAAATATAGCTTCTTTCTATCCCTAAATAGGTCAGTGAATTTATGTCTAAATATTTTACTAAAATCCAGATGTAAATCTGCCAGAGCAGAAATTGGCTATGAGATTTACACCACCAATAAATGAGATTTACACCAATCTGCTTATCATTATTCATATACATCATGCTTATAGAGAACCGACCACGTTAGATCTGTTAACCAATGCAGTCACACAGCTCTTTGTTGTTGTTGTTGTTGTTGTTGTGTTCGGGGGGGGGATTCAATATGGCGGGAGGAGGCAATTGGAAGGCCTGTTGGAAAAGAGTGATTGATTTTAAAGACCAAGGGAAAAACATCCCAAAAGCTTGGTTTTGAAATTAACAAATTACCTTTTTTCTTGATTTGCATAACTGTAAGTCAACTAAATTCCCATTGCAGTTTTAGCACTTCATTAACAAAATTGCTTGGAAAATAAATCAGTCATAACAAATGTACAATATACATTATGTTACTATATACGCCAGAAGGTTGGGAAGGAAGTTAAGTCACAAAAGTTAGGCTTCAGTTCTTTTGTATCTTCCAGAAAATAGAAGTGTGTAAATCTGAAAAAACTCACACCTGTGCACCTGTGCAATAGGGAATGAACCAGTTGAGAGAAGGACCATAGACTTTCTTTCTTTCTTTCTTTCTTTCTTTCTTTCTTTCTTTCTTTCTTTCTTTCTTTCTTTCTTTCTTTCTTTCTTCTTTTTCTTTCTTATTTTCTTTCTTTCTTTCTTTTTCTTTCTTTCTTTTTTCTTTCTTTCCTTCCTTCCTTTCTTTTTCTTTCTTTCTTTCTCCCTCTCTCTCCCTTCCTTCCCTTTTTGTTTGTTTGTTTGTTTGTTTGTTTGCCCTGATGGTGTAATGGTTAGAATGCAGTACTGCAGGGCAATTCTGTCAACTGCCAGCAGTTCAATCCTGACTGGCTCAAGGTTGACTCAACCTTCCATCCTTCCGAGGGCCCAGATTGTTGGTGGCAATATGCTGTCTCTGTAAACCATTTAAAGAGGGCTGTAAAACACTATGAAGTAGTATATACCGTGTTTCCCCAAAAATAAGCCCTCCCCCAAAAATAAGCCCTCCTTGAAAATATGTAATCGCATGCACAGCCAGTCCCCGCCATTTCCTCTAGCTAGGGTTAGGGAGACAGAACTGGAAATCAGGTAAGAAGGCAAGAGGATCCCCGTCTTGCTCCACGCGCCCCAAAATAATAAGACCTCCCCGAAAATAAGGCCAAGCACATATATTGGGGTTCAAAAAATATAAGGCAGGGTCTTATTTTCAGGGAAAGATGGTAAGTCTAAGTGCTATTGCTATTATTTAATTTATTTTTATTAATGAATCCTTTTTGGAAATTAGCACATTTTACTAATAGCTTTCTCTATTTTCCTGAACGTACTACAAATGGTATCAGATCTACAGAATTCCCCTCTGTTCTGGGTGGGTACAAGAAAGCCTGTTACACAGGGGAAGAATGAGCTGCAGAAAAAGGTCAACCTGTTCTCATTATTTGTCTACATTATTGTCTACAGAATCAGACTTTTTCCAACAAAAATAAAATGCGCAGATTTTTTTTCTTGCTTTATACTATTAATACTAATATATTTTTTGTGCAAATAAAGAGTTCACAAATATTAGGACAATATCTTGGGTAAAAAATCTGTTATCAGGAGCTATATTCAAAATTATCACTTTTTCTGCTCGTTTATTTGTTTCCCAGGCACAATGTAGCATTTATCCTATAAACTACTAAGCTTGGTAATGGTCCCACCCATGAAACCAGAACAAGACTTTTTTTTAGTAGTGTACAATAACTTTAAAAAAAATTTGCAGAGAGGCTTCTTCATTTTAATCTTGAACCCAATTGGGTTGGTTGCAATTTTTTAAAGGTTTTGTTGCAGCATGAAAACAATCCTTGTAAGAAGAAAGAGATATAGTGATATGCTGTATTTCTACCACAACAGAGCAGGTTATCAGACTGAAATCATTTTCAGCAATTCAAAGTGACTATTATTATCTTTCAAGCCAGTGGTGGGATTCAATTTTTTTTTACTACCGGTTCTGTGGGCATGGCTTGGTGGGCGTGGTGTGGCTTGGTGGGCGTGGCTTGGTGGGCGTGGCAGGGGAAGGATACTGCAAAATCTCCGTTCCCTCCCCACTCCAGGGGGAAGGATATTGCAAAATCTCCATTCCCACCCCACTCTGGGGCCAGCCAGAGGTGGTATTTGCCGGTTCTCCGAACTGCTCAAAATTTCCGCTACCGGTTCTCCAGAACCTGTCAGAATCTGCTCGATTTCACCCCTGCTTTCAAGCCCTACATGGAACTGGACCATGTTATTTGCAGCACTGCCTCTCCTTGAAGGTATGTGCAATAATGTTCCTCCAAGTTGCATAGGCTGGGCAAGCTGAAAGTCCCTTCCATCAATGCTGCCATTTCTGTAGCAGCCCCTGTTCTGTAAAATACCCCCCCCACCGGGATCTGACAGGTGTCCAGCCTTTTTGCCTTCCAAAAACTGTAAAAAGCTTGCAAGCACTGGGAAAGTGTTAAATTGGTTCTCGGTAATTTTATCTGGTGGTGTTTAGAGAATTTTGATTGAAACACCAGAATCTAGTTTTACTGATTTTGTTTTTATTGTGAGCCATCCAGAGTTTTGCTACATATCATAGGTGGTTATATAAGTCTTTTAAGTAAATCCTTCTAGTTAGACTAGTTCTAACCAGAAGACGACATTGCACCATGCAGAGTCAAGATGGTATTCTTCTCAAAACAGAATGCTGGTGATCTGCTATAGAACTACTTAAAGGAGTAGTTGAGGAGTTTTTAGGTTATGTTTGCTGATAAGCTGTTAGCTAAGTTTGAACTATGGGGTAATTGAAGTCACAAAAGAAGCCTAAAACTGTCTACTAATGCTATGACAAGATACAAATATTTCTGCTTTTTAAAAATATATAATCTGATGAATGGAAATGTATCATATGCCAGTTTAGATTCCATACCTAACTTTCATTAAGGTTGAAGCAGCAAGGATAGGGATCTGTTTTATAAAAACCAGAGAGTCCTGCCTTCGACATGAAAAATTAGCTGAATAACTTTTGGGCCAATCACTCTCTCTCAACCCAACTCATCTCACAGGGTTGTTGTGAGGAAAGCAGGAAGAGAAATAGTATTAGGTATGTTCGCCGCCTGAGTTATTTATTAAACAATAATGAAGGCAGGATAAAATCTCTTCATACTGAATATGAACACAGTATCTACAGTTTTCTCTATGATGTCTCACAGAAAGTCTGACAAAGGTCAGAGTTAACCAAAATTAGAATCAACAGGGTAACATTGTCAGTAAAATTTAAAAAGCCAGCAGCAGTTATATCCTAAAAAAGGAATGAAAATGGGGTGATATGAAGAAAATAATGCATAATAGATCAGTTCACTTGAACACACTGGAATTATTAAAATAATTCCACAGCTGGCATTTATGTGACAATTTGGTTTAATATTTAGATTTCCAATTAGATGAGATCTGCAATTCGGCTGAATTGCAGATTTCATAATTCTCCATTTATAATGAATGCCAACTGGGAATAGTGATCCAATACTTCAGGCGGACACCAGATTGGAGAAATTTATTTTATCACAATATACTGCTGAACATCATTCCATTTTGGCATTCATTCACTTTTTTCCAATAACCGTAACACAGATTCTAAATATATAATTGCAGAGTATTATATAAGAATTGCTGCCCCTTCAATAAAAAAAAATACCCCCCAATTTAAAAACCACTTTATTTTTCACACTGTCAACTACCTCCAAGTATTAGCAAGCACCAACCATTATTAATCAAGACTTTGCACTGCTGAATAATTTAACACATTCCCTACTGAATAACACCAAGACTATAACAACTCTCTGGGAGGTCACTATCAGTAATCAACATCACCAATTAGCTGGGCTACTCAGTGGAAAACATAGTTTCTCTGGAAAGCTTAAGTACACATGTTAAACAGCTGCATCGGCTTAAAAGAATAAAAAAACACATAAGCACTGTCTTTTCCAGAGACAAGTGCAAACTTTTTGTTTTCATATCAGATTTATGTAAAATATCTCTGCCAAAATCCAAAATTTAATTACATGTTCCAAAGCCTAATATTTGCCCAATAAAAATGGACTGTTTTTGACACTTCCAGTGAGGATTCATGGTGAACCAGATGTGACTGAAGGAATAGGGATGGCATTGCACAGCGGAGACTGATGGCCAGGGAGTAAGTTCGCTGCCAAAGTCTCTCCAGAAAAAGGAGAGATTGTAAGATCACCTACATATATTCTGGACAGCTGAGTCTCATGAGTAAACTGCAAGAATTGAAGTTTTTGCAGTCAGGTTGTGACATGAGCAGCTGAGAGTCAAGGAATTCCACCCAAGTTCATAGTCATAATGTAGCCTATATGAACACAAGGTTTGCCGAGCATCATTTCTTCATCAATTTTGGAAATTGCTTAACTGCAGTTTTGAAGAAACCATTTTGACTACTTATGGTAATATGATAAAATTGTGAAAATATAAAAAAAGCCATGGTGACACAACGATTAGAATGCATCATTGCAGGCTAATTCTGCCAGCAGTTCGATTCTGATGGGGCTCAAGGTTGACTCAGCCTACCATCCTTCCGACGTCAGTAAAATGAAGACCCAGATTGTTGGGGCAATATGCTGACTCTGTAAATCGCTTAGAGAGGGTTGTAAAGCACTTTGAAGTAGTATATAAGTCCTGTTGCTATTGCTATAAGCAAATGAAATCACTTTGTGTTGGTCAACTGTATTAAAAGTCCTCAAACAGAACAAAATACAATATACAAAACAGTAGTATATCTACTGTCAAAACATTAATTTTTTCATATATTTTTCATTGTCTTTTTGTGACTGAAGGGGATGTTGATGGACAGCTTTAAATTAGAATTAAAATGTTTATAGCATCATCAGGGCACTACATATAGGACCGGATTTAGATGAAAAGAGGCCCTAGGCTATTCCACTTATGAGGCCCTTTCACCTATAGTGGAAGTGTAATTTTAATTTTGCTAACAATTTGAATGTAGGCCCCTCTTGATCTTGAGGCCCTAGGCTGAAGCCTAGTTAGCCTATAGGAAAATCCGGCCCTGACTACATACCTACTAATTTTAAAACATATCACTAATTAATTGAACTTCATAATGGATCAGTTAACTTGAGCACACTAGAATTATTAAAAGAGTTCCAGAACTATTTTAATATCCAGAATATCCAGAATTAATGTAACAGACTACATTATTAAATACACTGTTAGTAACTTCCCGAAGATAATAGGCATTATATAAAGATAGTTACCAAAACATAAGCCCCACTGAACACACTAAGAATTATATCTGGGTAAATACTCATAGTATTATTCTGTATTTATGTAACTAAGCCTCAGCAAGTGAAACTCATATTATTAATACATTCTTCCTTGTTTATGTTGCTTCCTCTGTTGATTCCTTGGTATCAGATTTTAGATGATAAACTCCTTGGGGCAGGAATTTGTTTTCTTTGTGTAAAATTCTGCACTTCTTACTGGCACCAATAAATAACAAAACAATGAAGTATAATAAAATAAATAGGAAATAAAGATTGGAATGTAACATTTGAACTTTTCTGACTGCGTTGGGCCTAGTGGAGAAATGCTTTGTCTGGAAGCAAAAAATGCCATCCTATTATGTTTGAAAAGACTGTGGAAAGCACTAGACAGAAGGATTACAGATCGGTCCTCTAATGCCAGAGCTTTTGGCTTCGGTCAGAATTTATTAGCAGCACAAGCAATCATGGAATGCAGCTCCATCTGCTTCTTGTTAACTTCATTCATGAAGGCTGCCTTCTAAAAATGATGACTTCTGAGCAGTTCTTTCCAGCTCCATGTCCTGACTGAAATGCAAACGCCTTGACAATCTTATTGGCAAAAGATACTAGCTCCAATAGAATACTGCAAACCGAAGAAGTCTTGTAAATAGCAAGCTCACATTTTGAGAAAGATTTTCTATAGATCATCAGTCCTTGTTTCATTATTATAGATTTAGGCCTTACTAACTCAAGTTGCTTTCCTGCAGCGCTTTAAAAACAGAAAATTGTAAACATTTGCATTTCTATTTTTACTCTTAATGAGTGTGGCTTCGGCAGCTCCTTTTAGAGGGAGCAGTAGGTGCCAAACTGCAATCCGAAAAAGAAAATTAAGGAAAAAAAATCAGTGCACAATTTCTTTTTCTGTAGCAATTATCTGCACCTCAGGACAGTAATACAGAACAGCAAGTGAAAAGGATTAACTCCTGCTTGTCTTTGTAGTAGCACTTTACGCTTATAAGTGTGCAAAGTAGAGCTAAAATATCTGCCAGCAGTTTGATGAGGCACTAGAGAGATCCTTCATATTGCACTATAGCTAGAAAAGGGTAAATTGGTTCCACCTCTCAGCCAGCAAGAAGTAATTTTTTTTAAAAGTGGATTTTGTAATTTGAGAGGCAGGATGGGAGGCTAAATTAATTCTGAGTTCATAAATTAATGAAAGGCAATCAGGCTGAATAAAATTTGAATGTTTAAAAATGAGAAGATGCCCTTGAATTGACTTTTGATGATTGCATACTTGCAGTTCCTTGCAAACAGGAAGGATGCAATACAGTTTACAGTGGCTTTTTCTAGGATGTTTTTTCAACTTCCCATCCCATCCCGCCGGGATGCTTAAGATATTCCCCATCATTCTAGTGCCAGATTTAACCCACCCACCCCCAGCAAAGGAGGACTATGTGCTACATACTGATGAATATTTGATGTAATTAATTTAGGGGAAAATTGGGTGCCTTTAGGAGTTTTACAACTCCTTAGTTTATCATGATCAACAAGCCACTTCTCTTTTGGCTACAACAAAAGAGTTCCTTTTGTTGGAACCGCCGTTCCTTCGGTAAATTAGTTAATATACAGAAAATGTAAAGTCCAAAGGAGTTAAATGATGCTCCAATCCTATATTCAGTTTATGATTCTTTTTGAGCTATAATTGCCCACAGTTAAAGCATAATGATGAGGAGAGTTATATACAACTAATACACCACACACAAACACAGGAAGATTTCAATTTCCAAAGTAATGCTGCTTCTATAAGCTTTCAAAATTTTATTACCTGAAATACCAATAGCTTTTTTAAAATAAAAATCTTGCTTTTCTTCTACACTTTAGCCAATTCAAACCCTTTTATATGCAAAAAAAAAAGGGTAAAGTGAGTTTCAACCTGTTCTTTTATAAGGGCAAGACAAGGACATTCTCACACATGCACAGTCATATTCCTTATTCCTACTGCTCTTCTAAGCAATTCCAAGTGAGATGCCTAAGACTTTCTCTTGAATAAGCATGCACAGAATAATGAAAAACTACAGTATGAAAAGGGATTAAAACTATATTCACGGAATAGAATGTTACATCAAATTCTTTATGACAGTTATATATATAAAAACATGTAAGACTTCTATACATACAGAAGAAAACAGAAGAAAATAGAGAAGAGGCATCAAGAATCCAGAAAAGCTTACCCTACAGATGTTTCCTCTGCAACAAACAAGCCAATTTTTTCCCACAGGGCTGGATTGTTAAGGCTACACACAAACTATTAAAATCAATTGTTCATTCTACAAATAGTAATTGGCTTAAGGCTGCTCTTGGGCATTCACTCACACACACAGATGCGGCTGTCTAGAAATACATCTGCAAAGTGAAGTAAAAGCATTTAAATATCAAAAAGAGAGCAGAGACAGGAGGCTGATCTCCCTGCAGACCCCTCTCCCAACACAAAAACAAGCCACATAAGTTGCTGTTGAGTAAAAGGTGTTCAGCACACAATTAACAAGTCACTAAGAGCCACCCTCCCGTTTAGATATTAAAGCTGCAGATTTGGATACCACCACTGCTGGCAGGCAGCCATCACTGCAGGCCTCAGTAGGAAAGGAAAGCTTTAAAGAAAAATAAAGCCTGTTGGGAAAATTATTCTATACTTACAATACTGCAGCATTTTAATTCTCTCAGGGATCTAGGGGAGACCATTCATTCCATTACAAACCTCTCATATCGAATGTTAGAAAACCAGACAATTTTCATGAAATGTTTAGTTCAGGTAGGAAAAAGGAGAACTGCATTGTTTCTCATAATATTCTTTTAAAGCTGACTTTAATAACAGAAACTCTCTGCAATAGAAGAAATATAACCTATTGAGAGAGGGGTTCAAGTCCCCTCCCAACTATTTCAGAGTGCTCATAGTTTTTCAGCCCGATGTGTTTCTTGGGAATATTAGAAGGATAAAACTAGAGGGGAAAGTAATATCCATGGCTCATTGTTCCTGCAGAAAAAATGATCTGTAATTGCAACAAAGCAAAATATATGCTTTAGTCAAATTTAGGCTTTCTAATATTGCAATTTTTTGCAGACATGAAAGAAATACTAGGATGGTCTTCCTTAGGAAGCTGATAGATTTCAACCTTCTTGTAGCTCATGTGTGTCCATCTGTCTATTTAAAACAACCTGATATATCTTGCTGGATTTCTGGGCCTGGGATATAGCTGTTAATGAGTTTATGCCTGAATCTCATCATAAGATAAGACTAGCATCATACTTGCAGGAGCAGATAGGTATGACAAAGAAGAGTTGATGGAAAATGAGAACAATCAAACCCACAACAATGGTCACACCTTCTTCTCTGGCAATGATTGTGATAGTTTTATTTTTCCACTACAACTCTACTCGGAACCAATCACCAGAGTTTTTCCAAGTAGGAATTACTTGTTTTGTAATTCAGCCCCCAAAGGGATGAGAAGCAAAGCTCCTTGGATGAGTGTTGTGGTTAGTCTGGTAAGGAATTTTGTACATATAACTATTTATTATCATTCTGACTTTGATGTTACAGTTAATGCACTTCCAGTAAATGTATTTTTGGTATTAGCTTGGGATGAGTCCCATTACATGTGTACAAAATCTTTGCCAATCTTGGATAATAAGAATAACCAAAGATGGATTGTTGGAATAACTAATTTAAGTAATAAATGAGTCAGTATAGGAAGAAGTACTTTCTACATGTTTTAAAGAGGATATGATAAAGCCCTTGTTGAACAAAAACAAAAAGTAAAAGGTATACAAAATGTTCCAAACTCAAGACAGCTGTTCCAATTTTGTAGCATGTATCATGGTGTAAATTCCTATTGTTTTGGAAATGTTGACAGTTCAAGCACTACCTGCATTTTCCAGACTACTCGTGGTCTCAATTGATCACAAACAAATGCTGGCCCAAGTTTCTTCTAAAATGGCAAATCTGCTTGTAAAGTCCTGCAGTAAATTCTTTATACTCTTGATGTTGCTGGAGCCCTGATTTATTTGTACTTCTTTCTTCTTCCATGTGTGGACAACTTCTGTTGACTTCAAGAACTTCAGAGTGGCCAATTATAATCTTAGAAGATGGAATTTCTTCCAAAATGTCTATTCAGCAATGTATTACATTATATACCAACCTTTAAAAATAGTTTGGAATTTCAGTATCACCAAAACTTAGATGACCCCCAACTGTCTCTCCTAATACCAAGGTGCTTATTAGGACCCTGATCTCTGCAAATGATAATCAATGGTGATGTTTTATGATATGTTTTATGTTTCAATGTTAAAGGCCTGAATGGTTTAGGGAACAAGATATTGGTAGGACCAGTTTTTCCCTTGTAAACCAATAATTAGGCCTTATTTGTACTTTAAAGGAAGAAAACATGTTTTTCAATACAGACATAATACTGCATATTAATTAATTGCTACACTTTGTATCTTAAGGACAAAACAATACAGTAGTTTAATTATAATACAGCAAAGTCCTGGTAACTATTATGATTCATTATTATGTCCAAATATAGCCATTAAAGAAAAAATATATAAAACAGCTTCACTATATGTCTTAGGGGGAAACTTCAGTCTGGAAGCATTCCAATGGTCCATGTAGTAGAATATTTTTATAATTAAGTACTGATTATATTTTTATAAGCAATTGTAACATTTTCTTCCCAAACATGATTAGTAAGGTGATACATAAGACTAGCTGATTATCACCTTTTAAGTTCAGATCACAAATCACATTGAATAACAGTTTTAAAAAGTAGCTGTTCACTAACCTGGACTAGTTCATGTATTTCCACAACACACAAGCCAACAAACCAAATAATGGCTTTTCCATCCATGCCCTATACAAATCAATCATATTCATATGAAAACTGACAAGTGAGTTAAAATAATAATTCCAACTTCACTCTGCTTTAATAGGCCAGGCCAATGGCATGCACATTGCACTGGTGTCTGCAGAGAAGCCAGGAAAATTGCAATGAATTTTTACAAGGTTGCTATTAAAGCCCAGTATAAACTAAAGTATCCAATGTTTCTGCTTGGTTAATAATACTTACCTTTGAATGAAAAATTCTAGTGTATTGTATAAATCAGCTTTATTTTGTTAAACACAATAATTAAATGCTTAAGAAGGGAGGAACCTTGCAGAATTTTGCAAGTTTAGTTGAAAGAGAAGCCTTGATTTGTGTAGCCAAGATGCAACAGATTAACCTTTTTGCCTCGTATCATATATAAAAACAGATGCTAATATTTTCTTTATGCTCATCTCCATAGCAACAAAAAGATCAAGAATTTTAAAGAAATGCTTTCAGATTTGATTTAGTACAGCTGGTTAATAGATTGTACTGCTTTAAGTTACAAGTATTAGAATAATTGATTTTTTGCCATCAAGATGGTGTAGCTTTGAAAAACAGCACCCTGTTATCATCACTTAGTTTCAAGCATACTTCCTTCTCTTTTCAACATCCCCCTTGAAAAGAAAAAAAAAAGGAAAAGTTTGATCATGACAGTTTCCACTGGAAATTTTAATATGGTAATTTCCATCTCGTAATTACAACAGCTGGCAATCTATTAAACCAGGAGCAGGTGGCCTGCTGGATTCCAGATTCAGTCATTCCAAATCACTGAAGAAAGCTGTATTAAGTCATGCTTTGCATAAAGATATATTCTGAAGTTGTATTTCAGAAGAGAGGAAGGGAGAATAGATGGCTTTACCTAAGTGGCATTTTCCAATCAGACAATTTAAAAAGGCCCACTTTTTAAAATATAAGATATTTGGTATAGGAACCAATACCTTTCTCAACCTTGCTTTCTTTATCTTTAGGAATGTATTCCTGCTGAGATTTCCAGAGACTGAAAATAGCTCCACAAAAGTGGAACTGACAGTCACAGGGAAGAATGACCAGCTGATGAGCAAATCAGCTCTTTGAACCTTTCCAGAAAAATGAAAAAAGATGGGAGATTGCCCACAAGTAGTCCAGAAAGGTGTTCCTTGCCAGGAGACTGCCAGACAACATTCTCTGGTGACTTCTGAGCCCTGGGAGCTGAGAATATAGCCATCTTGCTCAGATGCCAGCTTTGAAAGGACACTACATTTGCATACATCCTATTCTTATCACACTTGGAAATTGTTTATTTCAATGATGCTATCTGTTCAATCATATCTGATTCCATGAACCAGCTCTCTCCACATTTTCCAATCTTGTATGGTTTCTTTCAGTTGTTCTATGCTCTGGCTGGTATTGGCTTTGATGGTACCTAGTCACCATGTTTTTGGCAGCCTTGTTTCTGCTTACTTTACTGCTGAATATTCCACGCATAACTGCCTTTCCCAGTGAGTTTGATCATATGTCATGGCTGAAATAAATAAAGCGGAATTTTGTGATTTTTCCTTCCAGCAATATGCCTGGGTTTATACACTCTAGTATATGTGTCTGTGTGTGTGTGATTTTTGCTGTCCAAAGAATGAAGAAGTGCTTTCTCCAGCACCACAGCTCAAATGAGTCAATTTTCCTCCTATCTAGTTTTTTCATGGTCCAACTTTCACAATCGAAAGGTAGCTATGGATTGCACATCTGGATTTAGTTACCACACTTATGTCCTTGCTTTTCCATACTCGACTAACGTTCATCAATGCTGTGCAACCCAATACACAGTACCCAATACTGTGATTCAATACTTAATTCATTGCTTTTATCAATCTGTGCTTGTAGGAAAGTCTTTCATGCATTTGATCTAATCACAGTCAACTGTTATTATGACATTCCATTCCATTCTATTCCATCATATGAGCTGTAGTGACGCAGTGATTAGAATGCAGTGCTGCAGGCTACTTCTGCTGACTGCAGGCTACCTGTTTGGCAGTTCAAGTCTCACTGGCTCGAGTTTTACTCAGCCTTCCATCTTTCCCAGGTCAGTAAAATAAGGACCCAGATTGTTAGGGGGCAATATGCAGACTCTGTAAACCACTTAGGGCTGTAAAGTACTGTGAAGCGGTATATAAGTCCAAGTGCTATTGCTATTCCTCACAATGGTCATGAGCTTGGTTTTATTCATGTCCAGAAGAGGCCAAATTCCTCACTTTGTTGTTTAATCTTTTGATTAGATGTTTCAGACCTTTTCTGGTTTCTGAGGGAAGGTTTGTGTTGTTAACACAGTTGAAGATTATTAATAATCCTTCCTTCAATCTTTATTCCAATTTCTAATTCTTCAAATTCCATCTTCCTCATGATCACTTCAGCATTTAGGTTTAATGAGAAAGGTGAAAGACTGCAACCTTGGCACACTACTTTGTCTATCTTGGATGCATCAATGTCTCCATATGGTGTTGGCACAGTGGCTTTTTATTAATTTAATTTAATTTAATTTAATTTAATTTAATTTAATTTAATTTAATTTAATTTAATTTAATTTAATTTAATTTAATTTAATTATTTATATTGCCTCCTATTTGCCCATGGCGACTCAAGGCAGCTTATAGAATATAAAAACCACATTAAAAAAACAGTAAAACTAATAAAAAATCAAATAAATTAATGTAATAAAATCACCCCCCACCTCCCACCCCAGCGACAGCCGATCACACAAGTCATTTAATGGGCTCCATCTTGCCCTGGGTTCCCCAGGCCCGCTGGCAAAACCAGGTCTCCAGCTCCTTCCACAACTTTACTTTCTAAATGGGATTTCCTCTGGAAAGCTGCTGTTCAACCTGGGCAATCAAATCATTCCCTCACCTGCATACATATACACGCTATTATATTTAACTTTGCTTTTAAAAAGTTTTTTAAAAATACAATTTATAATAAAATGCAATTACTACCAGCATTTTGTGGAAATTAAGATATCTCTGCAAAAGCCATTAGGCAACTTTTATTTGGCACATTGGTGCAAAACAATACATATTTCCAAGCACATTTATGCATGAGATGAATAAAGAAAATGAAAAAAAAATCCACAACTATGATGTAATATGGGTCCAGCTCCTTCCTTCTCAATGTTGTTCAAGAACCAGAAAAAGGGACATTTAAGGAGATCAGAAACTTCTTATGAGTCAAATCCTATTCCTAACAGATTCAAATTTGTAGAAAAAGTTTGACCAGTTTGCTCCCAACCTTGTTTTCTTTCCTCATTTCTACCCAATAAACCATGAATTGAACTAAAGAAATAAATCAAGTAAATATATGTATTTGTTCTGACAATGCATTTCAAATATAATTTATATTTAATAAAAAAGATCCAAGACCCCAGATGAAAAAACTAACAAGAGTGCTGTTTTTTAAAAAGTAACAACATTACTAGGAAAAAACCTTATATTCCGAGAACAACAGTGATATAGTAAGAACTTTCTATTCTCCTCAACATCTGAAAATTTACAGATTTTAAATTATTGTACTGAATAGGCACAATATCCCCAAACCAAGAAATATATTTCAGTACTTTGACCTATGTAAATAAAACATGAACTGTTTCTAGCAATATTTTATTGCTTATATAACATCAATGCTGGCTGCTTTCCCTACTCTGTCAGCAAACTCTTTTAAAGATAATTGAAACCAGAGGTAGTCAATTAAAAAACTGAAATTTAACAATATAGCTAAATACAACAATATCTTTTTAATCATCTGTCTTAATCTAAGGTTCACTGGGATTTTAAAGGTTTTTTTTAAAAAAATAGAAAAATATTAATTGAAAATAGTTCAGAGTCCAAAAGGACAGAGGTTTATTAAATCAGAGTTTTGGCCAAAATATTTTTTTCTGAGTAGGGGGAGAAACCGTTGCTGTTACATTTTTATTCCAGTTATGTATAAAATGTATATGCTGCCTTTATAACCCTATTCCTGTAAGCATTTTCAACCATGGTGGCGCAGCAGTTAAAATGCAGTATTGCAGGGAAAGTCTACTGACTGCCGACTGCCAACAGTTCGGCAATTCGTGTCTCACGGGCTCAAGTTTGACTCAGCCTTCCCTCCTTCTAAGGTTGGTAAAATGAGGACCCAGATTGTGGGAGCAATATGCTGACTCTGTAAAGTGCTTAGAGGGGATTGTAAAGCACTGTGAAGCGGTATGTGTAAGTCTAAGTGCTATTATTGCTGTGGACTGTAATAAAAGTACAAATTTTAGGAATGAAGGCAATAGCTAAAGTACCTATTTCTTCAGGAGGTTAAGGTGGTGAGCCTTCGCAAGGCCTTTTATTATATTTAATTGCTTCCTCTGGTATATGCATCAACTTAATTATTTACTTAATTATTTACTTTCACTAGGAAAAACCCTTTGGCATGAACATAAAATACAAATGGCTATAAGGTTGAATGTCTGTCTATGCTGTCATCTATAAATGGAGATCGGAGACCATGAAACGCAATTTAAGTTTGGTGAGCATTATGGATGGTAGCAATTATATGCCAACAAGTTCAGATCACATTTAAAAATTTCTAAAGGAATCAAATTTGATCTCAAACACCCCTCAATCATTTAAAAATCTAGAAGAATGTTCCCATCGTAACACCTGATTAGAATTCATAGTAAAGCCCCCCCACATCAAGATTTATTGCATATCTTTAATGAACTTACTCTCAAATATAAATACTGTAGAACTATGCTTCCTATTTCCTTTTAATTTAAGAATATAACACCTGCCTTGGAAAACAGTAAAAATCAGTGGAAAATAAATTATACTCAAACTGCAGGAATTTTTCTGGTAGTTTTAAAATATGTGGATGAGATTATTCCTGTAGTTTTCACATGTATGACACTTTAAATTCACATGTCATCTGAGTTTTATAGACCTGATTAAAAGGAACATTGGATCACAGCTGATTGGAATGCTGTAGTCTTAACTGGATACACACCAAGCAAAAGCCATGGTAACCATTATATTTAAAGATCCATTTTAAAAGACTCATTACTATTCTCCTCAGGATTTCAACTATATAAGGTCCAACTTGGCAACCAGCCTGTTAAAGATGTTTTCAGTCAATATTCTGTCCTGAGAAGATTTGGAAGGTTAAAAGGCTCAACTGTTGTTCTCATACACCAGAGCATAAATATCAATACCCTTGACAAAAGGCAAAATAAATATTTATCAAGATTTACAAGTGGGGATTATTTAATGCTCAAGTAAGGAGCTTTAATCTGGATATTAAAGCAAAACAGTGTTGGACTTGCTTAGTAAAGGGATGGAAGGCTTGCCAGGGTTGTGGCAATCTGAATGATAAAAGAAAATTTCCTAAAAGAAAGTAATGAGAAACTAGTTCCGTATAGTTGTAAAAAAATCTACATGAGGGTGTCCATGAAATCACCAGAAATCTACCTTGATTTGGAGGTAATTTTATTTCTTAAAACGTTTGTGGTTCAATCACTAAATCATGTTTGACTCTTCACAATCCCATGAATCAGAGCCTGTCAGGATCTTCTATCCTCCACTGTCTTCTGGACTTTGTCCAAATTCATGTTAATTGCGTTGGTGACATTATCTAACCATCACATCGTCTGCTAACCCTTCTCTTTTGCCTTCAATCTTTCCCAACATTAGGGTCTTTTCCAATGATCTTAAACATTACAGAATAGAAGAGCTCTCAAGTCAGAAGCAGGTTCCAAGCTCAAAGAGATATGCTAAAGAATGCCAATGAACAGATAGTAACTGATTCCAAGGTGATCAAGGATAGGAAAGTACATAAATACTGTACAGTATGGATGTGAACATCCAAGAAACCTTAGACTATGCTATATTCCTTATTTTAAAGAATCTCTATTAATAGAAAATAAAGTTAGATCAGTCTTGCCTCATTATCAAGTAGGAAGGCTACAAAAATTGATAGAATATCAGTGAAGGTTTTAATCAAGCTATTCCAGCAAACCTGGAGCACGACACAAAAAACAACAGATCAGAAGTCAATCTAGATTTCAATAATAAAAAAGTAGTGTTTTACCAAAATGTGTAGAATATTGTAGTCCTTGAGTTCTCCGGGTTGTACAGGTAGTCCTACGATCACAATTGAGCCCAAAATTTATGTTGCTAAATGAAACATTTGTTAAGTGAGTTTTGTCCCATTTTACGAATTTTCTTCCCACAATTGTTAAGTGAATCATTGCATTTATTAAGTTAGTAACCTGGTTGTTAAGTGAATCTGGCTTCCCCATTAGGAGGAACAAAAGGAGATCACATGACTCCGGAACACTGCAACCATCATAAATATGAGTCAGTTGCCAAACATCTGAATTTTGATCATATGACCATAAGGATGCTGCAACTGTTGTAAGTGTGAAAATGGTCATAAGTCACTTTTTTCAATGCCGTTGTTCATTTTGAATGGTCACTAAATGAACTGTTGTAAGTCAAGGACTACTTATACCATATCCTTAATTTCCCTTAAAATGGGACTGAAATTAAATATAAAGAAGCCCACACTAATGGAAACAGTTACAAACAACCAGCCTTAGAATCGATACGGAAGTTACTGAAGTGGTAGACAGCTTCTGCCAATTAGCAACAATAAAGGGATTAGCAGCCAAGAAATGCATCACAGATCAGCATTTGGTATGACCAGTCATAAAAGCTTGGAAAATACCGTATTTTTCTGAAGCTCTGTTTCGGAGGCTTTCAGAGGCAGGAAAAAAAATGTTTTCTGAAATGAAGTTTCAGAGGCAGAAAAAAAGGGGAAAAAAAAAAAAGAAAGAAAGGCACAAAGCTCACAACCAAGGAATCTGTTGCTAAAATTCAACTCTGAGAACAGCTGATTAGGGGTATTCCGGGAGGCAGATCCACCTGCCAATCAGCTTTTTCTTATTTTCCTCTCAAAAAACTAAGGTGTGTCTTATACTCCGAAAAATGTGGTAAGTGCAGATGCTCCAATTGTACCTACAGAGATCAGAATAGTGCAGGGAATAGTGTTCCCTTGTGATGCTCTATGAAAGCAAAAGTTGAACTCTGAACAAGCAGGATAGAGAAAATATTGATGCTTTTGAACTTTGGTGTTGGAGCATAATACAACAGCCAGCCAAGAAAACAAACAAATGGATCATCAAAAAAACCTGCCCATAAATGACCAAGCTGAAAGGCATCTATTTTTGGACACATTATACAAAGATGTAGCTCCTTGAAGAAGGATCTAATGGATGGTAGAAGGAAAGAAACAAGAGGACAACTAACAGCAAGGAGGTAGACAGATTCAGTTACAGTGGCAATGGTACAACTTTTGAGGTCCTGACATATCAAGGGGCAGATTGTCATGGAGAAAATTTATTTATGTGATCAATCAATGCCCAATTTTCCCTCAAACCACTAACAACATACTTTTTAAAAAAAAAAATATTTTAGGTTATTCTAGAGGACTAGGTATCTAGAGGATACCTCCAGGAAAAGAAAGACAATTGAATAATTGATGACAATATCAGCTTCTGTGCTCAATGTTTATGCTGTGCTCTGGCCCATGTAGTGACAAAGTATTGAAACAACTTTGCATCCGGGGATGGTTCTACTTACCTTTACTACTGGTTCGCAATGGCATCTGCGCATGCGCAGATCGCCGATGACAACATCCGGGGCAGTGGGCGGGGCCTCCTGCCAGTTTTACTACTGGTTCTTGCAAACTGGTCCGAACCGGGGGCAACCTACTACTGCTTTGCATGTATTATTATACTATAAATTCTGCAGGGGTATTAGGTCTGCTTATAATATGCTCCTAATAAGTAAATGTCCAGGAAGATCAGGACAATTTTTATATGAGTTATCTTAGAATACCTGAAAACCCTTTTTCACTTGTGCAGTAGCCAAATTCTGTGTTGCCATTATGAAAATAAGGCATAACTGGCCACTTCTGTTTTATCAATCACTTCAGGGCTTTTATGTACTAGCTATCTTGTTTTAGGAGATATGTATTTCTACTTCATAGATTGTAATATTGTAGATTTACATTTGTAAAGATAATTAACACACCATTATATTAGTGTATGTTATATTTTTATTATAGAGACTCTTTGTTACACATTACTTTTCTGTTCTTACATAAGCAGCCATCTACTTCAGTCTGTCAGGAGGTTTTTTTTTAAAAGAAGGTATCTGAAGTAAATGTGTGCTTTCATTTTCTTTCAGCTTCATAGTATGTATTCTTAAAAGTTCTTAAATTTAAAGTGTGCCTTTAAAGTGTGCATTTTTATTGGCACAGATTTTACCTTGCAACTGTAGCATTTGACAGCATGCATCCTAAAATAAAATAATGACCTATGTTTGAGGGAAAGGAAAAGAAACGAGAGAGGAGGGGAAAGGGAAAAAATTAAAAACCGGGAAGGTGGGGGGGAATACAAAGAATTTGGATAAATTTATCCCCTGCAGCTGTACAGGAAGAATAAGGGAAAAGGGGAAAATTGCTAAAATGATTTATTCAGATGCCTTGAAAACTTTGAAAAAATCAAGCGCTAAAATAAGAAGAAAAAAAGAGATTTACCAGAAGAATAAGAATGGCTTGTTAGCAAACATTACTACATCCCAAAATTAGCCAGCTGTGGAGGAAACAGCTTGGCAGCAAACCATACCAGGAAAACAGATCAGGATTTCCTGCTGTAATAGAAGCTGCTCAAACAAAAGTAAAAAAATGGGTTAAAATGCAAAAAGATGCCCTTATGAAGGGCCATGTCATAAATCAATTTTGTGTTAGCTTAAAATTGGGCTTCCATTACCATGTCATTTTATACTTGCACCCACAAGGCATAAATTACACCAGCAATCAAATGTCCTGGAACTATAACACTATAAATGAAATGTATGCACAGTTTTGGCTTCTTGGAGATGAGAAATCATAACTCCAACTTTGAGGATCTTGTGTGCAAATTTATGATAGAATGCTGAAAACTAAACTTTTTAAAAAAAAATCTAGATTTTAATATTTGCACATTCTGTTATAATTTAACTTGCTTAGTAATTGAGCTTTTACTCCATTCAATAACTTGCATTTTCTAGAATATGTGAAAGGCAATTTTTCAGAATAAGGATTACTAATTACATAAGATGATTAGATAGTGATGGAAGAATGCTTGGGATTTCGATCCAAAATTAATTAAATTTCAGTCTTCAAGTTTGATTTGTACTTCCAGAATAGGCAATATGATTCTGTATGGTCTGGATTTAATTCATTATTTACACAATGAATCAATGTTAAAATTGAACAAGGCCTTAATTTTTCTTTAAAGTTTCATTCATTCATTAAGTTCCCTAGAGTCGGGAACGACTAGCGCATATGTGAAAGGGGAACCTTTACCTTAAGTTTCATTTAGCCTTATACATAGCTTACTTTTTAATTTGGACAGAATGTTATAAACTAATTGCTAAGGTGATTAAAGAAATAGGATTTTTTTAAAAAAAGTAGCCATCATTATTACCGTTGGATTGTATTTATGTATGAGCATGTGAAACAACCAGCCAATATTTAAAAAGGGGGGAGATTCTAGTGAAGAGAAATCCCAGAACTCTAGCTAAATTGAGTATATTTTATGTTAAGAAGGACTGGAGTAAATCAAGTCTTGTTTTTATCCATTTACGATCCCTTGAAGACTCACATAAGGTGTCTCATATGCCAGAGACTGGGTATATGGATTTCTCTAAAACATTTCCTACTTATGCTTCATGTGTGCATTTCACTTCTGAAGGGATATAATAAACTAAGTTAAGAATTATGGATTATTCTTATTGATCAAAAGGATTTTATGTGGGAAGGCAGGAGAAAAACAATATGCCCCATCTAAAAACCCTCAACTTAAGGCTTATCTTTTAACTAATTCTATTTGTTTTGCTGTTGTTCACTGAAAATTTTAACCTGCATGATTGGGTAAAAAGAGTATAAACCAGAACATTCTTTAAAATGGTATTTTTTGGTCATGGAGTTAGATGTAGCTTTAAGAAATGAAATTCACTTTCTTCAAAACTGATTACAAAACTGCCATAAATTATCTGCTGAAGCAATAGCCAGAGTCACAGAACATACTAAGTCACAAAGAGGTTTGTTTCATTTCAGCTCAATTTAATGTTTAAAGCCATCTATTGTGATTTGTAGATCATTGTTCATGGCTTATAGTAATGATTGAAAAGGTCACTATGATCTTTTGTTCAATAAACCACAGTAAAAATAAACCACTGCTGAAAATGGTGTGTAAGCCTAGCCAATGAATAAAACTTCAGTGTTGGTTCATATACAGTTGTAAGGTCATGATTTCATGTTATAAGAACATCATAAGCCTTGAATTTACATACACTTACACACTCCTCCATCTTCTGCTGTAAGGAAAAGACTGGATGTGTATGGAGATTCCCAATTATCTAGGTTTCGGTGGTCCCAAAGGTGCTTTTTTGTTCTGAAGAGGCTTCATGGATGAGAAGGGAAACATTTTCAAAGAAAAAAAAAAGTCCAGTTGCCTTTTCAAAAAAGAACCTTTGGGAAGAGACTGAATATTTCTGTTTCCTGTAGTTATTAATCACAATGTAATCTAAACCTTAAATTGTGATTAAATTTGTCTATGCTTAGTAGAAACAAGCAATTCAAGTTGTGGTTCGAAGCTATTTTATTTTCATTAGTCATAGTGTATGTGGAGAACCTAGGACCATTTTTTTGTCTGAATTTTAAAAAGTAAATTTATAATATTTAGGGGGAAAAAACAAATTCTGCAATACCTCTCTAGTTTAAATATTTAGCAGCAAAAAATTACTGAAAAAGTTAAATGGCTGGACATATTCTTCTACCCTTCAATTTTCCAAATAATTTTCCTAGACAGAAGAAGAAAAAACCTTAGACGCTGAATTTTTTCTAAGTGATTCCCCAACTATTCTTTCAAGCATTTGAAAGTAATGCCATGTTTCCCTGAAAATAAGACCCAACCAGAAAATAAGCCCTAGCATGACTTTTCAGGAAGCTAGTAATATTAGCCCTACTCCAAAAATATGCCCCAGTTAAGATCGGCAGCCACACAGACACATGCGTCTTTTGGATCAAAAATTAGTATAAGACCCGGTCTTATTTTTGGGGAAACATGGTAATTTTAGGAAATACATTATAAGCGCATAAAAAAGTGATTTTCCAAATAATATAGGTCCTAGAATTCTGGGATCTGTATCTGCAGAATGCGAGACTTGGGAATGTTATGGAATCTGAGGACAAATTTATGCTTGTCATATTTTCACAATATGATAAAGATGGCAGCAAAGGGAATAGAAGGATGACTGCAATTATTGGACAACAATTAAGTAAAGTTCATGATAACAGTCAGACTTCTACAGAACTATCACCATAATATATGAGTAATTTACATTCTCATTCTTCTCGGAAATATTTTTAAGTACCTTGTCCCAAAAATGCCTTGCCTAAAGTCCTGCTTATCTTTCAATAGTTTTTCAAGGTAAAAGAGGTAATGTAAAAGAGCACAGTTAAATAAATTACTCAAAGCTTAATTTTAAAACAAACAAACTTAAAAAAGGGTCAGTTGGTTACTCATTTTATTAAGCTCTCCTATTTCAGTCAGTTATATCATTTTTTTAAAAAATGATCTAAGAGAAGAAAAGGTGTACTATATGACATTTTTAGGAAGACTAAGTGGTTTTAAGTTGACAAATAATTTATACCTGAAACTCATCACTTTGCAGAGAGTGGTTGCAGACACAGCATCTTCCTTCAGAAAGATCTATACTTATACCTGGCAGGATAGCCAAATTACAATGGCTCATGAACATTAGCATTAGGTATGATAAGGTAAGAATAATATAACAACAAAGCAGACTATAAATTAAACACCATAATTGTATGTACCATCTAAATATTTTGAATTCTATTCTTTGTTATGACTGTATATCACCATCTTTTAGAAGATGGTGATATCACAAATTTTAGATTAACCTTGTAAAAATATTTTTTCCAATTATTTTATTATATTTGGTTTTCAAAACTCAGTTTTGAAAAATAGATAAACAATTATTCTATAATGCCTCCACTGTTGTTCAGTTTGCTACTCTAATCCACTTCTGTGGGATTGAACTCTTTTGAATTAACTGTGATTGGTATAAAATTGGATCACCTAAAAATATGGCTCTGATGCCAAAAATGTATAAATATGCATCATTACAATATCATAACTACCCCTCTCTCATATAGTGAAGATTAGACGTTAGTATGTCCTTAGCCAACTAGTATTTGGTTGAATTATCTTCTTCTATTGCTATTCTTTCATGGAAACTTTGCAGTTCTAAGTCTACAAAGTAACCTTGATCAAAGAAATGTGACAAGGATTATATGTTTCAACTACATTTACAAACAGGGATGTTATCTGTCCTTTAAAAAACCTGGATAGGATTATTCAAGAGGAAAACAAAACAATACTGACCTTCATTCTTGGTTAAAGTTTCTTTATTCTCTGGTGTTTTATCTGGCATCTCAGCTGAAAAACGTTCAGTGACACCTGAAGGACATTTCAAAAAAAAAGAAAGTTTTCATGTTGAAGCCAGTACAGCTAAACAAAATAATACTCTTTTTTTTTCTTTGTTAAAGTTTAGGTTATAACCTATAAGTGTAGTGCTCAGGGCCTCCAGTCAAACATCTCAAACAGGGTTCACCTATGATAGCAACAATACCTAGGCATTAAGGGCTCCTCTTCAGCAACTTCAGGAGGGTGAATGGGAAAAAGGAAAAAGATGGATCGCCATATCTGGCCTTCTAAAATCAAGTGCTCATTCAGATTTTTGCAGATGAGAATGCCCGTTCTCTTTTCCCAAGGAGGGAAGGAGGAGGAGGAGGAAGAGTAAGTAATATCTTTTTCCTCACTGGTTTACTCCTGCCTTCCTCAATTCTCTTCCACAGGGGCTCCTATCTGGGGCCCTGCTTTTGAGTTACCGTATTTAGATTACAGAAATATGGACAGCCACCAACTATTGCAGCAAAAATTCAGGAACCATTAGTGGATGATAAATTTTGTTGAACTCGTGGGGCAAGATAAGTAGGCAACAAGGCTGAACCCAGAAATCCTGTGCCTATAAATGCCTATTGTAAACCTTCCAGAGTCACCCTGAACAGTGAAGTGGGCAACATATAAATTTAATAAATAAACCCTAAAATGGCTGCCTCCCATGACTTCACTATATTTGTCTCACACTTGTAACTATTCCACTTGCTCCCTATTGCTTTAACATTAATACAAGTCAAACCAAAACAACACAATAAATTTATAGGAATACTAACAATTTCCTTTTAAATGCCTATGTAAAATTCCTTTGTACATCTCAACAAATCCTGAAAGACTTCTGACAAGTCTAATTTCCCTGACCATTACTAGTTTCATCTAATGGCCCTAGCCCTCATAATACATAATTTGTGCATTTTGACAGTGGAGAAAACTGAATATGAGCCTTTTAAAAAGTTAAGTGGCCTTTAAGTGTCATGAACCCTTCGTACTTCATTTTCACTCTTGCCAACTTCCAATATTAAGCTTAAATAAATGTTAAAGCAATGTCAAGTAACACTTTGTCCAGTATTCAATTAATTTATCCTTCCTGAGTAAACACAACTGAGTGATGAAAGCATCGTGTTACTACAGGCACTCACAACACAATTGAGACAGCTTACTGAAAAGCTGAAGTCTAGGAGACTATCAGAATACAAATCAACAATACTGTATTTGATTTAGAATTACACTGGGTAAACAATCACACTGCTGATACATTAACCTGGATCACTCCCAGACATTACATGTTCCACGCCTATTTAAAGGGAAGAAGAACTGTTCGGGAACACTATCCTTACCATTATTTTACATATATTAATAATGTAGTGTTATTGAACAAATAAATGTACAAGAAACAGATACAAATGAAAGGATGGCATCCAATTAACGCGTTTCATTGATGGAAACAGGTCCACAAAAGGTGAATAAATAGAGCAATTTGCTCCTACAACCTCCTAAATTCTCAGAACATATTATAGACAAGGGAGAGAATTTATAAGGACACAAAAAAAGAGGGAAAATATTAAAAGAGGCAGAAATCTGCTTGGACAAGAATGATTTTGGCCAAAGGTAAAAGAAAATGGATCAGTTCTCTGTTATCTAAGGGGTAGAAACACAGGCTGAAAATCCTGTAAACCATACTCGATCATATACTCATAAAAAGACCAACGGTCTAAGCTTCCACAGTGCTGATCTCTGAACTTCAGCAGTATTCATAACATAAAATGGATTTAAGAGCATTAACAATGTATTAACGTGTATTTCGCTGTGCTCTCAAAACCTTGTTGTTCCGCCAGGCTGGGCTATCAATGTAAAGATTTTAATTGGTTTTAAATATAGGATTTTAAATTTGGGGTTTTATAATTGGGCCTATCATTTAATAATTTTAATAATTTTTAAATTTTGTCTGTCTTTGTGCTTTTAATCAGGCTGCACTCCGCCCTGAGTCCTTCGGGAGAAGGGCGGTATAGAAATAAAATAAAATAATAAAATAAAATAAAATAAAATAAAATAAAATAAAATAATAAAATAAAATAAAATAAAATAAAATAAAATAAAATAAAATAAAATAAAATAAAATAAAATAATAAAATAAAATAAAATAAAATAAAATAAAATAAATAAAATAAATAAAATAAAATAAAATAAAATAAAATAATAAAATAAAATAAAATAAAATAAAATAAACAAATCCATTTTGACTACAATGACCAGACATGTCTAGTTACGCAACTGAAATAAGCAACGTAGCTGTCATAATTTTATCTTATGCATCTTCATATGCTGTGGTTTTAAAATTGCAACTGAAAAACTGTTACACAAAGTAATTTTTTTAAAATGATAAAATCATTTAGCTGGAGCCACCTAGTAAAAAGGGAGAAAATGGTATCAACGGTGACAATCACATACATTCTATAAATTCAACAAAAAGGAACTAGACTCAAATCATGTAACATTTTCAGAAGGAATTAACATTTTATATTCTACACAGTAGTTCATTATGTTTTGAACTTAAATGGGTTCTGCCCTGTCATATTTTTAGACATATATCTCTACTATCATTATTACGGTTTCCAAATACAACCACTGAATACAATACTAATTGTGTGCAGTGCTGGATATATTGCTTTTGCTACATGCTGATAATTGAGAGTTGATGCACATTACAGGAACGGAAGGGTTTAATTCCAAATAAAACTTGGATATTTTTCAGATATTTGTGATTTTTATTGATATCATGTCATAGGGCTTCGTGGCTAGAATGAATCCAGATCACACATCATTTTAGTACATGGTATATATATTTCCTTTCAAGATAAGCAACTTTATGCAGAGAAAAAATGGAGTATAAGTAGTCCTTGGTTAACTATGGCAATTGGGGCTGGAATTTCCATTGCTAAGCAACAGAGTCATGGAATGTGTTGTCACGTGACTGCACTGCTAGGCAACAGCACTTCTGGCTGCCACCGTTGAGCAAATCCCACACTGTCGTTAAACTTGATGTAACATGGTCACCATTTGCAAACTCCTGCCAGTTTCCCCATTGATTCTGCTTATCAGAAGCCAGCAGTGAAGGTTGCAAATGGCAGTCATGTGATTGGCATTTTACAGTGTTGTAACTGCAAGCCAGTTGCCAAGCACCTGCATCACTAGAATGTGACTCCAGGGATAATGCAAAAGCAAGAACTTCAAGGATGGGTTGTAAGTTCAGGACCATCACAAGTTCAAATGGTCAGTGAATGACAGTGGTCATTAAATAAAGACCATTGGTAATAAATAGTAAGCCAAAGAATTCAAAAACTAAATTACATCAATACCATTACTATGCATCTCTTAAAGATAGTGTAGTCTGCGCTCCTTCCGCCGTGCTGTGAAGACCTTTTTATTCCATCAAGCGGGCTTGGCCTAATCTCTTCCCTTTTTAAATATGTAAATTTTAATCTGTTTTTAAATTATTGGGGTATTTTAATTTGTCTGGGCCAAATAATTTAATTTGATTTTATCGGGTTTTTAAATTTTGTGTATTTATGTATTTTATTGTTGGCTGTTCACCGCCCTGAGTCCTTCGGGAGTAGGGCGGTATACAAATCAAATAAACTAAACTAAACTAAACTAAACTACAAGAATGAAAACTTAAGTTTGCTACATTTTTACATTGCCATATTTTAATTTTTCACCTCTTTCTTTCTGAAGATGTGATCAACTATATCCCTCTATATCAGGCGTGTCAAACCCGATTGCATCGCTGGCCATATCGCGACGTATCAGGATGTTTTTTACCTTTGCAGAGCTGGGGAGGGTGTGGCCTGCATGGGCCATATCCGGCCCGCAGGCCGCCAGTTTTACAGGCGTGCTCTATATTCTTCAGCCTGTACCATTTTTCCTTCCTTTACTCAATGAATGAATAGAGAGTACTAAAGTTTAACATTCTCGTCCACAACCAATATATCACCCACATCATCACAAACATTCCTTACACATTTATCCATAACTAATCAGTGAAGAACTATTATGTAAACATTCCATTTATTCTCAGACGTTTCACTTCTGTTATATATTACTCCTATTACATTAAGCAAGCAGCCCTCTATTCATGCAAAACACTGAATTTTTCAGAGTGGTGGAATTCAATTTTTTTTACTACCGGTTCTGTGGGCATGGCGTGGTGGCCGTGGTGTGGCTTGGTGGGCATGGTTTGGTGGGCATGGCAGGGAAAGGATACTGCAAACTCTCCATTCCCACCCTACTCCAGGGGAAGGATACATCAAAATCTCCATTCCCACCCCACTCTGGGGCCAGCCAGAGGTGGTATTTTCCGGTTCTCCAAACTACTCAAAATTTCTGCTACCAGTTCTCCAGAACCTTTCAGAACCTGCTGAATAGCACCCCTGCATTCACATCACTTTGCATTTCTTTAAATCAATGAATAAATAAGGAAAAAGGAAAGTTCATGTTTGTGTTAATACATTTCTCAGTTACCTTCTAAATAGAACCAAAATTTGTTCCCCACTTCCTCAATTTTGCTCATTGTCTTATGATTTTGATCAGAATTCTGCAAAACACTTTCTAATAGACACTTAACAACTTAATCTCCCTTTAGCATTTGCAATCATTCTTGCTTTCCTTTTGCATGGAACAATAGCAACATTCTTTCAATAATCAGATACATATGGAGACTTATACAGAAGTTAAACAAGTCACAGAACCACCCTATAAACAAGCTACATCCACACTGTGTCCTGGTTTACAGCTTCACTTCCTTCTAAAACAAATTTTTATTTCCATCAAAATCACTGCATTTTCTTCATTTTAATTACATTCTCTGCAGCTATTTGTATGCATTAGTTTTTGCAGCAAATCTGTGTTTTTCTCATCCACAGCCCTTCACTTCATTATCTCATCTAGCAACTTTTTTCATACTTCCCACTGCCATAACTCCATACTTTTCATATTTTCGTATGACCTATTCTTGACATTATCAAAAAATGGCCCTTCAGCACCTTTGCATCTTTCATTAATCCTTTTCAACTTTTCACAATAAACAATAACCTTCTTTTAGGTGTATATTTTTTCACTTTACATGTGTATATACTGTATGTATGACTTGGGTTTAAACACATATCAAAACCAAATGGAGTAATTGCTCCCCTGGATTGTATTAATTCAAAACAGAACCACTTTCATTAACATCTATTATATCCTCCTTCTTTTCCCTTTCAGTGTATTCAAACAGTTGCATTCTTTACTATTTATTCATATTAAATTCCATGTCACAATCTTCCATATGTTGCAGACATCAATCCATCATTGCCATGTCAATCATATCTTTCACATAATGCGTTTTAATAAAATAGAGAAAGTGTAGATGTATTTCCAAGCCTTAACCATATCCATGCCACAGACAGCATTCCATAATGACATCGGCAGCCAGTTTTTATTAATTTTCATTCATTAGACCACAAGCACAACCAAAAGCTAGTTTTTAATCCAAGCATCCTCATACTAATCTATGCCAGATATGATCTACTATCTAGAGACCACCAGACAAACACACTCTTGACAGCATGGGCCAATCTTGATGGCACATGGTGAGCTGCATAAGAAAAGTGACACAATAGAAAATGAAAAAGCAAATATGCATGTAAAAAAATAAAAACAAATGAACATCATTTGTTCATGTGTAAGGTATAACCACCAAGCTGAATTAGGCATTAAATGTAGCCAGAGGTAAGTTTTTTTAAAAAAAATTTGCAATAAGAAAGATAGACAGATTTTCTCTCTTATTTCACTTTCTATCATAAATTACTTTCTCCAAGTTGTTTTTGTACTCAGGGAAGAAGACACTCAAAATATATAAGAGGTGTAACAAATAACATATATGTTTTCAGAAGGGCCGATAATGTCATGAACAGTGCAGAGGTGTATTATAAGCCTTGGTCAGTCAATAATCTGATTCCAGAAACCACTTATCATTGGGTAGTTATTGTAAGAATCCTGATTGTAAACCTGCCCATTACATATGGTCATAAAACAGATAGTTCATGTGACCATGCCTGATATGATAACTGTTTTTGTGACAGTCATTAAGCAAATGCCACAGTCATAAAGTGACTGCTGTGGATGTTCATTGAACCAATTGTTTGCTATTAACCAGGTTTCAGCAAACATGTTGTAAAATGTGGTCATGTGACCACAGAACACGACAATAAATGCAGGCCAGTTGCCAAGTGCCTGACGTGTAGCAATATGACTGGCGGTGGGTGACTGTTGGTACTTCAGAACCAGGTTGCAAGTATCCCAGTCAGAATTTTGAATGGTTGCTAAGCAACTGATTGTACATTGAGAACCAGAAAATAATGGAGAAACTATAACCTGTTTTTCCCAAAGGTGCGTTTTCAAGAGGCAACTGGATTTTCTGGTTTTTCTTTGAAGACATTTCACTTCTCATCCATGAAGCTCGAGCAGGGGGTTGGACTAGAAGACCTCAAAGATCCCTTCCAGCCCTATGATTCTATGTTCTAAGTTTCTTCAGCTCTGACTGGATGGTGGGGAATGGAAGGACCCATCATCCTGTCAGAGCTGAAGAAGCTTCTTGGATTAGAAGTGAAATGTCTTCAAAGAAAAACCAGAAAGTCATATTTAGCATATGATTGTTAATAGAAATACCCTGTATTTTGCTCTGGGAAGTCTGGGGGGGAAGGGGGGATGGGAGGGGGGAAGGGGTGTGGGGGTGGTGGGGAGGGAACTGGGGGGGAAATTTTTCTTTGTAAAACTTTTCAATAAAAAAAAGAAGAAAAAGAAAAACCAGAAAGTCCAGTTGCCTCTTGAAAAAGTACCTTTGGGACAACCATGACCTGGATGACTGAGAATCTCCATAAACTTATAACCTGTTTTGCATAACAGAGCAGTTCATTTCCTTTATGTTTGGTGAGCTTACAATTGATAAAATAGTGAGGATACTATCAGGTCAGCCTTGTCACTGGAAAGAGTTGTGATCTCAAGCAGAGCTGTAGATATACTTTATAACTTATCCTGTACTCCTTGATTAATTTGATACTTAAGATACAATGATAGATGCCATCTTTCAGTCAGTTCTGAAGAAAGCTACAATGTTCTCTATTAACATCTGTTTATTCGGTGAGGAAGGGTCATCACCAATGATGGCACCATTTTGCTGCCATCGCCTCTGGCAGCAAAATGTCTTGAACTGGCTCTGAATTATGAAGGTAGGTAAAAGATATGACAACAGGTTTCTAAGGACTGGGCTTCTAACCTTTCATTTCCTTCATTGCAGGGGAATTTGTTAGAGGGTCTACATGTTCAATCTTAAATAAATTTTCTGTTAATGTCACTATTTCCAGCTGGCTCATCTGAAAACAATAACTTACCATATCGTGATAATGATCTGTGTAAAGATCCCTGGTCAGTGACATTAATGAATTTGATAGTTATTGGTTGATCTATGAAAAGATTAATTTCAAGTACAATTGTTGGTCTTCAACCTCATACCACCTTTTTTTAATAAGAAAAATGGAGGTAACATTCAGTGGTACAGTGAGTAATCCAATGTCTTGATTCTTTGTCAGTCCAAAGGCAATTTAAGAAACGGTATGAACTATTATGTACACTCGAATTATACAGATCTTTTCCCACTGATAAGGTGAAATCACATCAACCAAAGCGCAAAAGATAACCATTGGTTGCTTGAATCATTCCATGATACATAAAGAATGGATTAAAAGCAACAGTCAGGCTCATTGGATAATTTTTTTTACAAGAATAAATGTTAACCAGGTCAGTGTGACACAGAGCATGTATTCAAAAAGTATGATGTATCGCCACTGGCGTAAGGATATCCTGCCTTCAAGCTGGAAATGGTTACAAAAAATGGGCCGTACAGAACGTATCTTTCTACAAATTCCATGCAAGTTCTTATCACAAATATTGCTATATATCCCTAATCAGTTTTTGAAACTGTTCTGCCGTAAATGTATTTTTAGATTTCTGGCCCTGAAAAATTAATTGTTTCAAGCATTTGGAAATGTTTTGGGTTCTAGGGTGCTTAAAAAATATATTTTGCATTTAAGATAGGCTAGTTCAAATAAAATAATATATTGCTGGAGGGTAATACATGGCAGAGGGCCTTGTTGGAAGTAACAGAGCCTCAAGTAGTTAAGAAAAACAGCTTCCTAATCTAAGATTTTGGTGTTTTTTTTAAAATCAGGGCTACTTTATAGCTACCTGAACATGGCACATTATTTGAGAAGACTTCTGAAGGTTTGTACCCACTATCCTGTCTGAGCTGAAGAAGCTTCTTGGATGAGAAGTGAAATGTCTTCAAAAAAAAAAACAAACAAGAAAGTCCACTTGCTTCTTGAAAAAGCACCTTTGGGACAATCATGACCTGGATGACTGAGAATCACTACAGACTTCTGAAGGTTTGCACATCTGAAAATGACGAAGCAATGCTCCAGTAATTAAACTGAATGTGCCACAACTCACAGCAGTCTGGAAAAATTTTTACATTACCACAAAATGTCACATTTTACATGATCCGTACTACTGTAGACTGACCCAACACTTTTTATCACATGACGATCTGAGTTCTTCTTAGTGCTCTATTAACAGGGAATCAATATTTTCCAGAAAGTTCACAGATGCATTATTTCTGTTCAAAGCCTAGCTGAACAATGGACAAATGTAGGCACATTATTTAATGCACACTATATTAGTAAACAATCCATGTACTTCTGCCAAGACACTTCTCTTAAACATTTATGAATCATGCACACAATAATGCAATTAAAATTTGGTCAGCAAGAATAAGAGCTTCAGTCAAGCCCTCAACTGGGGAAAAGAAACGTTGCAGACAGAGGGCTGTGAACACATTGCCAGACACATATATAAAGTCTCATTTTCTTCCAAAATTGCTCTCATAAATGACTAAGCAACAAACAACAAGCTGCTCTTTCCAGAAAGATGCGCAATATGTCACAATATTAACTAATGCTAGTTAATGAGTGAATGTATAAATCTTTATTCCATGTTCAGTAGTAAAGTAATACAATCCAGTTAGATAGAAGTATTATTTTAAGAATAAGTATATGCTATAATTTTCCACTTTAGACCATTTCATCTCTACTACTATAAAGATTTTTAAAAACTATTTTTAAACATGCATGTAGTTAGGCTTCCAAAGGCAGTAATAAATGTAATTGTTTCTGTGCTTGAAGTCAGCAGGACCAATATGTCTATCTGTATCAGCGTGCTTCAGAAGGACGATAGATGCTTATACATACTAAAAAATCAACAGAGTTCAGTCTCCAAAGCAATTATAGCTTGTGGACACTTTCTGCTGAATCTGCAACTTATTAAGAACCACAGTAATGGACTACAGTATAGAAGGCTATCATTCAGCCTAAAACTGTCATTTTCCCAGGCTTGCCCTATGTAGAAGCCTCTAATCATCTGCTATGATGAAAACAACCTCCATTTTTCAGACCCGGTGGACTGAGATATATGGACACCTCCCCTACAAATCAATAAAATGCCACAGTGACAAAAACCTATATTTTTTTTCATGAAAGTCCAAATGGTTTGGCTCTTGCTAGCTTATTCAGTATTTCCATATCATGAACATTCAAAAAATTTACATATTTAATACTGCTTAACCAATACACAGTTCAAATACCTGAGAATGTATTTGCAAAGGCACAAGTCCAAAGTTCCATTTTTGCACCCACTCCTAAATGACAGAGTCCAGCTACACATTCATATCCTCATTATGAGAACTGCCTTCAAAAGAATGATCATTGAGTTATGGCACCCATATAGCAATAGCACTTAGACTTATATATCACTTCACAGTGCTTTACAGCCCTCTCTAAGCATTTTACAGAGTCAGCATATTGTCCCCAACAACATGGGTCCTCATTTTACCCACCTCGGAAGGATGGAAGGCCGAGTCAACCTTGAACCTGGTGAGATTCAAACTGCCAAATTGCAGGCAACCGACAGTCAGCAGAAGTAGCCTGCAGTACTGCATTCTAACCACTGCACCACCACAGCTCTTATATAGCCAAGAGACTTTCAACCTGAGGTTCCTAAGACTACGATTTTTGAAGGAAGATATGCCTTACTTGACAAAACGTATCACTTGGCGTATCAAGACTCTTTCCCAGAGTAGGAAGGAGAATCTGATGCTGTTCAACTACTGTATTCCCACCAGGCTGGCTGGGAGATGGAATCCAACAATACATGGAAGGTCAAAGATTCCTCATCCCGATCTTCTCAAGTTACACTTCAATATACTGTAACAATAATATCAGAATAGCTGCCATGCTTTGCTACAGTCAACTTTCTTCCCTTCTTTCTTCCATAGTTGTTGTACGTTTCATCCAAATCTGAAAATCCAACTGTTACTGGGAAAAAAATTATTATTATTATTATTTTCCTTATTTTATCCTAGGGAAATGAAGTCCCGCCCCCTCTGAATCTACCTCCCTATGTAGCTGATGAACTGAGAAAACCTAAGAACCTGCATTTACCAAAATAATGCCTCGATCCACCCCCTATATAATAATCACCTCAATCTTCTTTTATACACCTCTGCTTTTAAAAAAAATCTAGTCAGATGCACACTATTATCTTCAGCATCTGATAAAATAACATTCAAGTTATGAATTATGAAAGTTAAAATCTACAATGTTGGATTTAGAAGCACAAGTGATTCAGCTTAGTAGTGATCCTAGGACTTCAGAGAAAATCCTTTTATTGCTAGAGATATTTGTGACTGAGATTTTTCATATGCAAAGCAAGTGCTCAGTTATAACACTAAGCTAAGGTAGTTAGAAATAAAACCAAAGCCTCCTTATATTTTCCTTTCAGTTGTACAATAGGAGAAAGAAGTGGAAAGTTTTGAAATTCAATTCTCATTCATTTAATGTCAAACCATAGTTTAATTTAAAAGTTAGTAACTTCTCCTGGTGCTGAACTTCTGAAGTGGCTCTGAGCACATCTAAATAGCATATGGTGTCTAATATTAGAACTGTCTAAGCTCAACAGCTTTTCTAATATATGTGTGTGTGTGTGTGTGTGTGTATATATATAACAGCTTCACAGGTCTAGTATTAAAACATATGCTATTATGCAGCTATAATTACTTCAGAGATTTTTAGAATATTTTTATAATTAACCTGGGATGACAAAACAATAAACATCTATCATTTGTAATTGTATTTGCAATGTTTCAAAGTCAATCACTGATGACAATCATGGATGTATCAATCACCAATACAGGTAGTCCTCAACTTACGACCACAACTGAGCCCAAAATTTCTCTTGCTAAATGAAACATTGGTTAATTTCCTCCCATTTTACGACTTTTTTTTGCCACAGTTTTTAAGTTAATCAATGCAGTTGGTAAGTTAGTGACACAGTTGTTAGATGAAATTGATTTCCCCATTGACTTTGCTTGTCAGAAGGCTGCAAAAGGTAATCACACAACCCCGTTATGCAACTGTCATAAATACGAGTCAGTTGCTAAGCATCTGAATTTTGATCATGTGACCATGGGGATACCTCAATGGTTGTAAGTGTGAAAAACAGTCGTAAGTCACTTTTTTCAGTGATGTCATAACTTTGAATGGTCACTAAATGAACTGTTGTAAGTCGAGGACTACCTGTACATCCAAGTACTGCAGTTGTCTTAGCAAGATTGTGAAAGCAGTTTGCCACTGCCTTCTTCTCAGAAGTTCTTCGACTGCACCCTCAAATCCCCCAATACTGTGGTCTCCCATCCCAGTTTTAAGAGGCCAGGGCACACTTAACTTTCAAGCCCTGCCCACACAAGGACAGCTGTATAAAGAGCACAAACAGATGCCTGAGTTTCCTGACCACTGAAAAGGTATCTTGAAGACAGTTTCGCCAGAGAACAGGATGCTTAAGACAAAGCAACAGATGTGCAATAGTCACAAATGCCCATTCATTTCCTTTATGTCAGCAGATACAAGCAGTCACTAATTAAAAATCTCTATCTCTTGGATTCAAAAGGAAGTGTACACATTTCCCACATCATTTGACTAACAATAGAAAAATGTCACAGGAAAAGAGCCATCTGCTTCCCTGCAACTAACAAGAAGGTTGACATGTCTTAAATATTACTTAAGATGTTTAATAACAGCATGTGCATTTCTAGAGATGTGTTGTTATTATGAATAATCAGGATTCCAAGCCATTTTTTCTTATTCCCTCCTTTTTTATTTTTCCTTTAGTAAAAGGCAGCAGATTTATATGATTTGAAGAGGAGCCAGAGTATTTATTTTCCTTTATTTTAACTACATGACACTTTAATGAGGAACAACGTTATTTATTTAACAACATTTTTAAAAAAACATCCATACAAAAAATACGGGCGAGTAGCTACATAAAAAATAAGAGCAATACCACATAATAATACAAGCAGATTAATTAGCAGCTCTACACTCAAATGATGTTGCATATTTTTTCAATGAGCCAAAGACTTCCTGAAATAAAATAGTTTTAAAGGCTTTCCAGAACCCAAGGAGGGGCAAGGTCAGGGACATGTCTTGGGGTGTGTGGGGAGGGGATGTAGCTTATTTCACAGATTGGGTGCCACTACCAAAGAGGGCTCGTCTGGAGGTCTAACTCTTAGGAAATTCTCTCTCAATGTTCAAACCAGATAACCACAATCATCTGGTAATGTAATCTCTGATACAATCTAGTGCTGGTTTTAACAAGAACTAGTTCTTTGGAGAATAGAAGTATTTATCAAGTTGGATTAGTATAACACAGGGGTCAGCAACCTGTGGCTCTGGAGCCGCATGTAGCTCTTTCACCCCTCTACTGCGGCTCCATCACTCAAAATATGCGTCACCACCGTCAATGTGAGACACCCGCCAGCACACGATTTATTGAGCTTTTCAACCCCTGGTAGGCCAACCATGGATAAATCCAAGAAAAGAAAAGTTTCAGAAGAAAATAGAACGTTTAATTCAACTACATATGCTAGTTTCGTGGCTGCTCAAGAAATAGTCATGCAAGGGAAGGGTTTTGTGGCTCCCGGTGTTTTCTTTTCTATGGGAAAAGGGTCCAAATGGCTCTTTGAGTATATTTAAGGTTGCAGTATAACAACTGGTATAACACAACTGACAGAACAACATACAGTTTGTGCAGATTATAGTCTGCTCTAATGTCAAAATAACAAGACACTGGAGAAAGCCCTCTTTTCTAGATGATGAGATTCCAGAACTGAGGGGGGAAAGCACAAGAAGTGCCTAGAATACTTTCACTATCCCTTCCCAATAGTCCCTTGATGGGACTACAATCAGCTACATTAAACTGAGTAATTCTTTCACTCCCCCCCCCCCCAATATTGGCTCTTTGATCAAGTATAACCTTTATATTTGGTGGTGGTGGTGCTTATGGGAAAAAGACAAGATTGTTCCTACTGATTTCCTCTTCCCACCCAGAAGAGGAAATCTCTTCCGGGTGGGAATGAGACAATCTGCATGTGCGCAGAAGTGTGCAGAAGTGCACGCGCACAAGTGAAGCGAATGCCCGCACGCACACGCTCCCGTTGCAAACCAGTAGCGGAGGTAAGTAGAACCCACCCCTGGTGTAACTGAAGAAAAATGAGCTGAAGTAGCTTCTTGGATGAGATGCAAAACGTCTTCAAAGAAAAATCAGAAAGTCCAGTTGCCTCTTGAAAAAGTATCTTTGGGACAACTGAAGAAATAGTAAAATATAAATGTGGTTTGGCTAAAGAGAGGCTGTTATGACTTGTTTAGCATATCTGTGCCTGATTAATGAAAGAATGCTGTTATCATTCTCCTATACAAAAAGTAAGGGAGAAAGAGCAAGTGCAAAAACTACAGGGGGATTAAACTGTTAAATATGCCTCAAAAAGTATTTGGCAGGACTCTGTCTAACAAGAGTAAGAGAAGTGACAATAAACCAGTTTTTAAGTGCAATGCAGCTCTATGCCAATACAAGAGGTGTGCAGATCAGATTTTTGGGTTCAGTGTTGATTCTCAGTCACTGAGAAATGTAGGATTGTGAGAAAGTAAGTTTATTGCAAGTCTGCTGAGTTAGCTATAAGACAAAGTGAATAAGCTTGAATTATCCAATGTTTTGCATGAATATAACATTGAGAGTTGGCTGTCAAATGCAATAAAAGTGATACATGATAGAAGTAAAGCATGAATTAAAAAATGGAATCCTTGGTAGTGAGTGTCTCAACACTAAGCTGACAGTATGATAAAGATGTATGCTTTATGCATTTACTTAATATATATTTAATGTATAATTTAACTAATAATATAAAAAATCCTTAATATATATTTAAATAAGGAATGCTTGTGGTGATGTTAGCGGTATTTTGACTGGGGATGTGAAAATGCATGTACAATATTTTTCAATGTAGATAATGCCATGTTGTGTTAAATTTATATTTACCAACAAAGAAATTCTTTGTTGGTAAATATAAAATTACCGTAACACAAAAAATAGTTTGTCGCGAAAGCAACTGCCTGCGAAGGCTCCTAGATTGGTGCTGAAAGGCAAAAGCAGAAGCAGTATGCTCCATCCCATATTTTGGTAGACCAGGTTGCCCTGATAAAAACACATAATGCCATGTTGTTGGCCAAAAACCCAAATGATTTGCAGCAAATATTACATTACATCGCATAAGAAGTTACTCTGGGTGGTGTACAATTTGATTGTATGCTATGAGTATGGATATTAAATAATTGATATTGAAGTAATTTTGATTAATACAAAAATAGAGTACACAACTACAAGTTATACAATGTGTACATTTGTTTTGTAGTTGGATTGCTATCTTATGATTACTTTAGTACTTGTTTTGGTTAATTTTTTTTTTAATTCATTGCTTTTGATGTTTCTGAGTCGCCCAGGGTTTGATGGGAGTCAGGAAGCATCCAAATGGAATAAACCGAATAAATATTCCAAATAGAATCAAAATGCTCCAGATGGAATCCAAATATCTCAAATGGGAAGCATCCAAATGGAATAAATAACACTTCAAAAAAACCTAGAGCAGGTACACGATTTTGTATGCCTTGTTATTAGGCTTAATAAAGACAATAAAATGGATCAATAAATTTTAGATATGCAAATGCTTGTTAAAAAAAGGGAAATAAAGTAGTATGTGATTTAAGAAAAAAGTATTGAAAAAATTGAACACAGCTGTCTACAAGGGTGGGTTTTTGCCAACCTTTGTAAATGGAAATCAGAATTTAATATATATCCATAGAAACATAAAAGTGCAATAATAATATGATACTTAAGAATGTCTATGTTGCAAAGGGGGAAAAAAGCAAAAGTGAATAGGTCCTGGATAAACAAAAATTATGTAAGTAGTATGAAAGAAGTACATTAAAATGGTATGGGCTGGCGATAAATTTCTTGGTATTCTGCTTATCCTGAAAGCAAATAGTATGAGTATGTATGTGTATGTAAGAGAAAACAGTCATCAATTAATTCCAAATAAATTATCAGGAAATTAATTTATATCATAGTACTGTAGTGAAAAATGTCTGGAAAAAATGAATATCACATTTTATTTTTATAAAACTTTGCTACAAGCAGCTTATATACGGCAATATACCCCTTTTCCAATAAACACCAAGGGCTCACTAATTCCTATCAGATGCATGTGGCAAAAGACATTAGTTTAACTAGTGACACCCAACAACTATAAACATATTTTCATTACAAAGCTGTAATTAAATCTAATGATTTTTTTTTAATGATCCTTTAGATCAGTGGTCTTCAAAGTTGGCAGCTTTAAGACTTTTGGACTTCAACTCCCAGAATTCTCCAGTCAGCATAGCATAGCATACCATAGCTGGCTAGAGTTGAAGTCCATAAGTCTTAAAGCTGCCAAGTTTGAAGACCTCTGCTTTAGTTCCTATTCGCGGTAGTCAGGACAATTGGATGAAGCTGAGCATTTATTGGCCAAATGCCCTTCCTGACGCCTATGTGGAGTTTGCAGCAGATATTTTTTCTATGAGCCCTGAGTGAAAAACATCGGCTGCTCTCAATCTTCTGAGTGGGAAGGGAGTGTCTTCACCACTAGGCCACCATGCCTCTCTTAAACCTAATGAAGATAATTTCATGAAAATAAGGTACCAAGACCAGGAAAAATGTGTCTGCAAATTAGGAAATGTTCTACAGCAAAGTGAAGACAACATTGCACAGCCACCATCGCTACCATACACAAGCCCAGCTCATAATTATCATTAAAACATGTTTTAAAAATACGTATGGAAAAAGCACTTTGAAATTAAATATTTTTGACTGAAAATAACAAGACATATTTTCTGTGATAATACAAAATTAAGGTTCTTTGGGAGTCATCCAAAAATTTTAAAAGTGAAAATGGGTACTAAGAGAAAAAAGTTTAAGAAAAACTGGTCTGGAAGAAAAAAACTACAGGTCTTTAATGCTTTTTAAAAGACTTGAATAGAAATGGATGCATGTTAGTCCATACTTTGGTGGTATATATGGCCAGTATATGTGCCCAATAAATTGTTTTGGTTTTTCTTCAATAAATTTTTACATCTAGCAATATTATTAGTGGAATGGGTAATAGAATTATTTGTGTGAGGTTGTTTTATTCTGATTTACACAAAATATATAATTTGTGCATACAGTTTCATTTCCAAGCTCTGCTCCCTGAAACTGAATCTGAATTTGGGGGATTCCTTTAGTGCAGCAAATTTTAGATTTGATCTAGCACCTCTAAATTCTCACTGCATAGCTTTTAATCCCTGGTTTGATGCAAACAAAGTTTTGATGCTTGTACTTTTAATAGTTGCATTCAATAGTGGAAATGGCAAGATAGCATCTTTAGCTTCTGGTTCTTTTATTTACGATTGTTAAAATTCAGAGCAGAAGCATTGGTGAGAGCAATATTATTTTGATAGGTGAAAATAATTTGTAGTGTATTACATTCAGAACTCATAAAAGGGTTTGCTGCACCAGCCTGAATGGTGCGGAAACTAAATGTGTCAAGAAATTTTACAGAATACTAGAAAATTAGATGGAAATATCAGTGCAAATGTGAGTTTGATACAATAAAATCCTATCTATTGTGAATGCTTTAAAGCCTATTAAATTATTGTGAAATCATTATAGTTCATAAAAAGTGAGAAAGGCTTGGGAAGTGCATGGTTTAGTTATGCTTGGCTTGAAAATTGTGGTGACTGGATTTGTTGACAATTTTTTATATCATGGGTGCACTGCTTCAGGTATACAGTGTTTTAATCTGTGTTGCCATAATAGGCTGAGCAGAGCGCATGAGTATGAAACATAGTGCTTATATTGATCGTTGCCAACAGCATATTGGGATATGCTGTTGGCAACGATCCCCAACCCAATCCTGCCATCACGGAGCTGCGGTAGTGCAGTGGTTAGAGTGCACTACTGCAGGCTACTTCTGCTGATCACTGGCTGCCAGCAGTTTGGCAGATTGAATCTCACCAGGCTCAAGGTTGACTCAGCCTTCCATCCTTCTGACGTCGGTAAAATGAGGACCCAGATTGTTGGGGGCAATATGCTGTCTCTGTAAACTGCTTAGAGAGGGCTGTAAAGCACTGTGAAGTGGCATATAAGTCTAAGTGCTATTGCTACTGCTATTGCTATCACAAGCTTAATTTTTCTCACTGGGATTGTAATTGCAAATTACAGGTAGTCCTCGACTTACAACCGTTTGTTTAATGATCATTCAAAGTTACAACAGCACTGAAAAAAGTTGACAAAGGACCGTTTTTCACAGTTACTTTTGCAGCATCCCCATAATCATGGATCAAAATTCAGATGCTTGGCAACTGTTTCATACTTATGACCGTTGCTATGACCCAAGGTCAAGTGGTTCCATTTTGGGACCTTCCGACGAGCAAAGTCAATGGGGAAGCCAGATTCCCTTAACAAATGTCTCACTTAACAACAGAATTTTTGGGTTCAATTATAGTCATAAATTGAGGGCTATCTGTAATCTGAGAATTGCGCTGCCAAATCTTTTATGCACAAGTCCATTCTGTTATGATATTAGCATTGGGCTCTGCTTTTTAAATGCATTGGATCCCAGATCTTAGCTAATAGGTCAGCAATATAATTTCAGTTTTATAACCACTTAATGCTTGCAGTACAGTGTATTTCCCAATAAATTCCTACCGGTAGTTGCAATGAAAACTTAAATAATTATTTTTTGGACAAGTTGCTTTGAAGTTCTCTGTAAGATTGTATAGATTGTTTTTTCTTTTTTGGGCATTGATATTTTTGCATTAAAGCCTCTTGCATACTGAGCATAAAATATAATGCAGCTCTAGAATTGTGCCTACTGGGCAATCTGACACACTTTTGTTCCAGTCAGACACTTCCTGCTGCTTTTCTAAATAGTGTTTTAGTCAAGAAGAGAACAGAGAGAAAGAGGCAAGAAGATGTGATCAGACAGAGATGAATGCTGGGTTAGGAAAAAAAAATGGAGAGAAAAAGATCAAGCCATGAGAAACTTCTGTGCATGAAGGCATGGAAATAGCTCATGATACAGGAGCGAGAACTGGCGTCAAAAAACTACTGGTAGAAAAGATGGCTGAGAAATAGTTTGAAGAATGACATTCAGAAGGTCTATTTGGGAAGTACAGAATTGGTGCACATGAAACATTAGAAGCATTATGCAAAACCACGGTTTGGAGCAATGGAAACAGAAATGGTAACCTATTTCCCCTCATGAACCCCAATAAACCCAAACCAGCTGAGACAAAAGCCATCTCAGGGGTGAAATCCAGCAGGTTTTGGAGAAACGGTAGCAGAAATTTTGAGTAGTTCAGAGAACCGGCAAATACCACCTCTGGCTGGCCCCAGAGTGGGATGGGAATGGAGATTTTGCAAAATCCTTCCCCCTGGAGTGGGGTGCGAATGGATATTTTGCAGTATCCTTCTCCTGGAGTGGGCTGGGAATGGAGATTTTACAGTATCCTTCCCCTGCTATGCCCACCAAGCTACACCCACAGAACCGGTAGTAAATATATTTGGATTTTACCACTGAGCCATCTGATGATGATGAGTCCCAGTAATGAAGGAGGCAAGTTTTTTTTTCTTCTGCATTGGTTGTCTTTTTTCAATTTTTATCAATTGTATCAATCTTTATCAATACATTGTAATCCTCGACTTATGACCACAGTTGAGGCCAAAGTTCTGCCAAGCGAGTCAGTTGTTCAGTGAGTTTTGCCCCATTTTACAACTTCTCTTGCCACAGTTATTCAGTGAATCACTGCAGTTGTTGAGTTAGTAATATGGTTGTTGAGTTAGTAATATGGTTGTTAAGTGAACCTGGCTTCCCCATGGACTTTGTGAGAAGGTCACAAAAGGGGATCGCATGACCTCAGGACACTGCAACTGTCATAATAATATGAATCAATTGCCATGGGCCTGAATTTTTATCATGGGATCATGGGAATATTTGATCATGGGGATATTGCAATGGTCATAAGTATGAAAAACAGCCATAAGTCACTTTTTTCAGTGCCGTTGTAACTTTGAACAGTCACTAAATGAATCATTGTAAGTCGAGGACTACCTGTATAGAGAAAGAGACTGAAGAGGAAGCAGCAACTATATCCATAATGATTTCTTGTTTATCACAAGAAAAAGAAAATATCTGGGTACGTCTTAGGGGCCTTTAATTGACAATTGTTCAAAACAGGATGTGAAGGCGAAATAGAACTTCAATCTAATCTTAAAGAACTGTTGTTTTGTTCTTTTATATTCTTGTCTGCAGAAAGTCTACCAGACTGTCTCAACATGGGAGCCAAGAATCTTGAACTTATGTTTCTTTCTAAAAGTTACCACACAAATAAATAGACACAATAGCTTCTCTCCGTTCATGCAGAGTATAAGAATACCTTGGAAAGTTTTGAAAGCCTCTTTTTTTTTGTAAGTTCATCCATGGCTTACTTCGTTACAGCAATGTTTGTTTCTACAAGTATGAAGGAAAATATTGCTGGTTGCTGTTTGTATTGTATAACTTTCCAGCAAGAGGGAAGAGGGGGGAAAAGAAACCCCCACTTACTATAAAACTTACTGTTTTAATCATAAAACGGGTAATGGTGTTTTTAAACTTTTGGAGAGGGACTTTTTATGGCTTTGGGAAGTCTGCGCCAAAGATATTAGAAGATCAGTGGAGTCTCTGTTCCAAGAACGGCATGGCCGCTGGGAGTACCTTCTCAGTCTGAAAAATCCAGTAAACGTGTAGGAGGCCTCTGTAATGTTTGCATCTAGTGGAAGGCCTGCAGCCTTTTGCCACACAGGAAATCAACTGCAGATGGATGAAATGGTTTCAACTCCAAGTATTTTTTAAAAACCTACAACGTTTCTTCCTTATCCAGGTTCTTACCTTGAATAATGACTTGGAAGACTGAGAAAAAGAACATTAGGGTTTTGCTCTGTTTTGTTTTTAATACTCCTTGAAATAGAATTTACATTGCTTTGAAGGTTATGTAATATATGCAGCTCAGAACCCACGTGGGGACCGAGGGGAGAGAAAATATCTTTTATTAGAAATATAACGATAACCCTCTGTGGCTGTGGAAGAATTTTGATGCTATCTTTGCATGGTACTTTTAGTTTAACCAAAGTTTATGGAATCCAGTTTCTTGGCTACACATGAAATGTGCAGTACGCACTAGGTGTTAATGCAACTCCACGAGTTTAATAATTTACTAGGTTAAAATGTGGCTGGTTTATGATTCAGGGTGGCCCCTGAATACTGTTTCTCTGTATTTTCAGTACTATTTTAAATCCTCATTCCAACTTTTGATATGTACATTCAGGTCTGAATTAGTTCAGACATGAGACTGAATAATGGTGTGTCAATACAAGGATGAACCTAGCTTGCCACTGGCTGTCCTCTTTTTCTTTGTCATTCTTAAAGGAACTTGGCCTCATCCTGATATGCCCACAGTATAATAATTGGAGCCTGGTCATTGGTACTTTGAGTACCAAAGTACTTTGAGTACTTTGTTCCTTTGATTTGTTTAATTTCTGGTTGTCCACTAATCATAACTAAAGTTTTTTAAAAAAATGAGTTTGAGGTGGTACTATGGTTAATCAAAAACGTAAGTGGGAGAGCTTGATTTCACAGCTGCAGTAGAGAGTGGGATACATAATAGAGTTCTAGAAAACATAGCTGGGTTCATTTTTGTAATGCTAAAGACAAGAAAGCAACTGTTTGGCGGCTGCCTTTCTTATAGTTTTAGATTTTTGAAGACTCTTGGAGTGATGAGGGATTTAAGAGCCACATATGGAATGCTGTTTGCTGGGCCTGGTGTTCAGTCATTGAGCATTATTGCCTGAACCCATCTACAGTAAATATATGGTTAAGAAGATCAAGGATATAATGTTCCAGATGTTTTGGGAGCATCCATCACTTACATGGTGTGTGAGTTCAAAAATTATTTCATGATTATGATCCTTGGCATATTCCCCAGACTCTGTTTGTAAGGTAGTGCTCCTTTTTCACCACTTGGCTAACTTTAATGCTAAGTTTGTACACACAATGCAGAGATATTATAATGAATCAGAACACTCAGATACAGAAAAGAATACAGTTCAGTGGTGAAATCCTCCAAGGTCTGCTACGGCTTCGCTGCGCATGCATGCACATTACACACCAAATGCGTGCTTCGCGTGCATGTGCACCGCAGGTGCTACCGCGCAGCACTGAAAAAGGAGGCTTAAGATGATAAGTAGAACGAGGGGGGGGAACAGCTGTGCCGCACGATTTAGATTCACTAGAAAGCAGGATTTCCTGCTTTCTAGCGAATATAAATCGCGCGGCACAGCTGATCGTCGGAAATACTGGTTCATCTGAACTGGTAGCATTTTTTTACTACTGGTTCAGGCAAACCGGTAGCTTTTATTACTACTGGTTTGGGCAAACTGGTCTGAACCGGTAGCATTTCACCCCGATACAGTTGGCAATATCATTTGTTTTATGTTATTCATCTTGATTGGGTGTAATTTGTTGATTTTGGCTAAGTCCCAGATTTACAAAAAAGATACATTTGATATTGGAAATGTGGAACAGATTATAGATGTTTTTCTTGCCATTTCATTAATTTTCAATATATTTCCTTTCTCCATGACTAGTTTCTCCAATTGGTTTAATGGGTCAGTGATTATATTTTCTGAAATCTTACATCCTATAAGTTCAGTGTGTAGCATTTTCATTCCTAATATTAAAGCATATTGCCAGCACTCAGCAAGCGTTATTCAGTGTATACATATAGATTATCCTCATAAACCATGATCTTGTTATCCGTGATTTATTTACCATATTAAACATTGCAGTTGATGCATTCATTGCTTTATTGATTTTCACAATTGATGGGATTTTAATATCGCACAATTCAGCACAAATAATTTTGACACCCCCCCCCCGGGTCCTAGGACCACACCTTAAGAAACACTGCTATAGGCATTTAGTCTGGGAGTGATGTGACCCACTGGATAAGTTTTTCATGGCATTTATGTTTTTGTATGTTAGTCTTTTGGATTGTGATTTCCCCCCATATTTTAATATGAGGCTTTAATATGTACAAATATACAAATATTTGCTATTATTGTTAATGATAAAATGTACCATCCTAAATCATGTGAAAAGTAAGGAAATTGCAGTATATAAATCTATTATGTGGGTAAAATAAATACACTAAGAAAATAGTAGTTTTTGCCCTTCTTCCAGGGCAAGACTTGGTGAGACTTCTTTAAAGTATCCTTAAAAGAAACAAAACCATATGGAAAGCCATATATTCCTTTCCATATTTCTTACAGAATTACATCAAAAACAAACATAAAGATGCTATCAGTACTGAGAGTATGAAACCTATACCAGAAATGTCCAACCTTGGCAAGTCTTGTGGACTTCAACTCCCAGAATTCTCATAGCTGGCTAGGGAATTCTGGGAATTGCACAAGTCTTAAAGTTGCTAAGGTTGGACACTCCTGGCCTATACCTTTCACACCCTACTTTATGGATTTGCCTCCAAATTTAACTTACCAAAATCTCTAGGAGGTATCTAATATTCCCTGTGTGTAAAAGTTACATCTCTTACACATAAATATCAAGACACTGAGCTGACTGTCATCTTTTAAAAATGTGTGTCATAACTGCAAGAACTGTGCCACTTTAGAATGTGAAGTATGGGGTCAATTACTCTGAAATTGGTTCCTCACATAAAAGCTCATTTACAAAATATTAGTACACCAAACCAGGGGTGGGTTCTACTTACCTTTACAACCGGTTCGCAATGGGGCTGCGCTTTGCTCGCCCACGTGCGTGCGCTTCTGCACATGAGCAGAAGCTTCCTATGATGTCGGGGTCGGTGGGAGGAGCCTTCCACCGGTTTTACTACCAGTTCTGTAGAACCTGTCCGAACCGGGGGCAACCCACCACTGCACCAGACAAAGTCATTTTCTTAAATGTTACTTTTATATGTAATGGAATTTATTGCATTCCTGACCGTATTCTGAAGTGGTCCCACTGTAAATGAGGTACACATGAAAAATGACATGTTATGTTTCCATTTAATTTACATTACTTTTGTGTGAAAAATCTGAAGATGGATCTCCCAAAGAGGACATCAAATCTTACTGTTAAAACAATGTGTAGTTTGATACAGCACTATCAGTTTGCTTCATTGCCTCTCCTTTCAAAGAGCCAGGAAAAGAGACACTATAGAATGGAAATAAATGTGGATTATATAAATTGATTATATAAATTAAACCAGGGATGTGGTGGCTCAGTGCTTAAGACGCTGAGCTTGTCGATCGAAAGGTTGGCAGTTCAGTGGTTCAAATCCCTAGTGTGCATAACGGGGTGACTCCTGTTACTTGTCCCAGCTTCTGCCAACCTAGCAGTTCGAAAGCACGTAAAAAATGCAAGTAGAAAAATAGGGACTACCTTTGGTGGGAAGGTAACAGTGTTCTGTGCGCCTTTGGCATTTAGTCATGCCGGCCACATGACCACGGAGTCGTCTTCGGACAGCGCTGGCTCTTTGGCTTTGAAACGGAGATGAGCACCGCCCCCTAGAGTCGGGAACAACTAGCACATATGTGCAAGGGGAACCTTTACCTTTACCTATATAAATTGATTCCTAGAATTAGGACAAAAATTAAACTTTCCATTGTCAGTTTTCAAATTATAAGATCATCATCATGAAGCCTAAAATACTTTCATCATGAGAAGTTGATATATAATTTATACAGACATGATCTTACTCTATATCCTGCCTGATATTATCAAAAGTTCTATGCAAAATATTTAAAATAACTTTTACCAGCAAAGATAGCCAAATGTAGTGTATTATATGAATTCAGGACTCCTGAATATCATAAAATTAAGTCAGAAGGCAGCTATAAGCTTCCCCTTTCCAACCACAATTACTTACATATCCCATAGCTGCCATTTCCAGATTTAACTTTACTACCAGCAAATAGGATTCCATTATAAATTTAGCCAAAGGACAGCACCACAAGCAGTTGTGGAAATCTGAACCACAAGCCTTAATAACTAAAGGCTGTGCACTCTATGTATAAAAAGGAAGACATGAGAAGATGTCTTATAATGTTTGCAGCATTTTATTATAAAAGACTGTATCCTAGTTAACTGTATCCTTGAACACATGTAGCTCCTTACATGTGTTCAAGTATTTATTTGCTATGAATTATCATAAAGCATTGTAGGAAGGAACTGAAAAAGATCTCAAGGCTTTTCTGTGAATTTCTCCTTGAGAAAAGGATGTCACTATTTTAACTTCCGTATATAGTAAATACTGCAAGGGATGGTTTGGTCTGCAGCTTTCACACATGTACTTTCCCTCTGCAATATCCTATATTCACATATTCTCCTAGTCTGCTCATGGGAGAAGACCTTTTTTGGTCCAAGACCTACAATTGGAAAAACAGGTCCAACAAGTGACCAGGTTCATTTAGAATAGGGGTATCCAACCTTAGACACTTAAATACTTGTGGACTTCATCTCCCAGAATTCCCCAGCCAGCATGAGAGTTGAAGTCTGTAGGTCTTAAAGTTGCCAAGGTTAGACAATCCTGATTTACGGTAGAATGTAAAGCAAACACAAACTGTAAATATGTACTCAGAAGTAAAACACATAATACAATTTAGATTTCAGACATTTAAATAAAAATGTCAAAGCTTAAGCATTTCATAGAAAAGTATCACAACTTCAGAGGTAAACCCATTAATGACTACTTCATACTGCCAACCTATTGTAATGTTTCTCTTTATGTTCTCACTTAAGTGTCTGAGTTTCATAATCTGCTAAATCACGTTTGAGCCTAAATTTGCAACAGATTCTACTCAAGTAAGAACATATGAGCTGGTTTGCTTTTGAAGAGAAGGCTTTGCTAAGCATATGGGGAAAATGGTCCTCCACGTTCTCCTGGGCAGGTGACCAATCCCCTTCCCATTGCTGATATCTGAAGACAAAGACAGATGAAATGGATGAAAAGTTAGCCTGTTCCCTACACAGATAAGTCAAAGCTACAAGGGAGCAGATCATCAAGTTTTTCTAAAAATATGGTCCAAGTTTGTTGCAGTCACAAGAAGGAGCCACTTATATCGTAGGGATTTGCTACTTCTTTTTTATTTGCAGTCTAAATCCCAGTGACTTTAGGAGGTTAATACCCACTTCAGAACATAATTTTCCAAGTAGAAGGATATTTTTGATATCCTTCTACTATTTCCAGATCAGATAACTGACTTCCATAAATGACTGAACTGCTTCTGGAATAACATGGTCTAGAAGAGGTATGGCATGGCCCAATCAGGAAACAGAACATTCCAGAGTTCTCCTGAAAGTACCATTGTTGTAACAGTGAATTCTACATATCCTACTCTGTAGTGTTACACTAGCCTTTCTTGCACCTATTCTGGTGTCATCTATTTATACTTAGAATATGGACTGCAGAATTTTTATGTGGCAGTTGCCTGAGAGTTTGTGAAGAGAAGTGAAAGGGCAGTTAAATTTGGAAGGCGCAACCAAATTGAAAACTTCATTCAGATTCCATTTCATATCTCAGAAGATTAAGTTCAGTCATTCAGCTAAACTGAGCATGAGCCATCAAACAAAGCATTGGCAAGAGAAGAGATTTTCAAATCCAAGCTTTCCTTTTGTGGTCTAGCCAGTTCATTTGATAACCAGAAATGCTCCACTGCCACCCAGGTACATAACATATGCATATTACAAAAGGAAAATGAACAAGTGATCAATGGGAAGCATTTGGTTCCTAGCTATCTTATTACATGATTACATTAGAATTCATGCTTACTAGTCTCATTTACACTGCAATCCTAGATATCTGCTCACAAGCAAATAACATTGCTTATACTCAGATAAATGGGTATAGAGCTGTACCCTTAGAGTTCAAATCAAGGTGGAAACTATTTACATCAGTCCAGCATCACCACATGTAAACAGTCATTATCTGTAGGGTTTTTTTAAATTTCCAATCAAATTCTCTGCAAATATATGTGGACTGTGTGCTTGATATATCAATATTTCTGTCATTATTTTAAGTGCCTACATGCTGTCAATATTTGGTTTGACTCTCAAAATAATCATTGGATATTATTTTTATAGTTTTGGTCCACTAGATGTCTAGTGGAAAACTGCCAACTTCACAAATTCATTAGAAAGTAGCCCAATCAGTGATTAATAATATGGCTTTGAACATACAATGAATGAAGGTAATCATAAGTACAAATGAGTCATGCCTTTGGCATGACATCCAAAGGGAAATATCTTTTCTGCCATGTCACCTAATATTTTTTAAAAAAAATGGACTCATAAGATCATGATATTGGTGAGTAATCAGAAAAATACTAAGAAGTCTTCTTAGAAACTATTTAGCAGGAAAAAAAATAAAACTATAGGTACTAATCTAATTCAGGCATCACAGAAAATAAGAAGTTGGCCATAGCAGGTTCCATATGTGTATCCCATCTCTGAAACTTATTCTTGTATACTCCAATTCTCTTTTAGGATGTGCAAAATTCATCAGTTTTAGAACACAAGATTCTAGACAACTCCACAAAGTTCTGCCTTCCTGTGCTGCTCTGGGAATAGTTAGGCATTTTAATATTTCTGCAAAAGAATTATATGCATGTGTGGATGAATACATGGCATTTTCTTCAAAACAAGAAGAGTTCAATACACATCAGCAGAGGATCTGGCCCACATATACTCTGAAAGCAGATGCATCATTCTACTATCTCTTTATATTCAGTGTATAAAATTACCTGAACCCCTTTTTTAGTTTGAGCCTTGGAAAAAGTAGAAGGCCATTTATAACAACTAAACTTTTAAAATGTTAGTGTAGAAATAATCACAGCTCTTAAACTGCAAGTGGAACTAAAAGAAACAGCAATTTGCTGGAGATTGTTCAATGAATTCATGGGTGAATTTATTCTTCTCAAATGTTAAGTTGCATTTGTTAAGCACAGTAACTGTTCTGCCCGCAGACCTATTTCACATGTTCTATTAAACGGTGCATGCCACATCCCCACAACTATTTCCTATAAGAGTGCATCCATCTCTCATTGTCCATGTCTCAGGTAATGTCTTAACCTATTCTTGGCCATATATGTGCAGAAATAATAGGATTCTATACATCATTTTTTTGTGATAATAAAAGAATGCTTTGAATCCATGCTATATTCCAGGAAACACAACCTTAAGCTATCCACACTGACACTGATAATAAGAGCTGTGACACAGAAAACCAAACCAAATTTTGCTTTAACAAAGTTTACAGAATCCCTGGGTTGCAATCCTAATCTGACTTGCAAATTTCTTCCAATCCTATCCTCATTATTGCTGTGCTTTACCTGCTCATTTTTCCCTGTAAGAATGAAGGGTCACAGATAAAAAGCATCAAGAACTACTCCTGCGCATAAACCCACAAGTAGAATCCATTTCACTTGCACCTTATTTTTTGCATCTGAAAGGGAAAGACAGGATAAAAGTAGAATTGACCCTTTCAACACTACTTTCATTTTAACAGCTTTAAGAATTATCATTTTTCAAAGATTCTTACTCTCCAAGTGCTATGGCGATTTTTTTTAAATGAAATCTTTGCAGTTTGATACTTTTGTCTTTTCTGATAGAATTCCACATCATTTACAGTCCACACATAATATCTGAAATGGCAAGATTTCTTAGAAAATGTAGCATTAGCATGTTCTAGCTTCACCACTCAGTGCTTCCAAAAAATTCAGTGGATGTTGGATCCCATTTCTGAAGATAAGTCAGCAAACATTAAAGTTATTTGTCATTTTATGCAACTTTTTTTTACACAATACACAGGAGAGCTTCTTTCATTAAACATGAAACTAAACATGAAATAGGTATTTAAAAGATAAGAAGCTGGAAAAATTGAGATATATTGCACTTTCAACTTCTGAAATGAATGAAGCAACCAAGTTGTGGCTGGAATTTTAGAACTATAAGTTTTAAAAGACAGACTGACTTCAAGAAGCAGTAGGGATGAATATTCATAAAATATTACTAAATGGAATTTGAAAGTGACTTTTGTTATCAAAGGAAAAAGAACATGAGAAACACTGAGCTGTCTGGCCCATTATTTTAAGCACGGAATAGATATAAGGTTTGTTTACAACACGAGAACATTACAAAAATGTAGTCTAGACAAACCAACAGGTGGTGATTCTCCAAAGCTTGGACTACCCAGGGGAGTTTATTCAAACCACCTTTTAAAAGAATTTCTCCCCTTAAAAGCTGCAAGTTTTTCTTGAAACAAGTTCAAGGGAAGCCCGCTGAACACAAATCAAAGAAGCTGCTTAAACACAACCTGGAAAATAGTTACTTTAAAAAAAAACAACAGCTGGTTAGTATTTAAATGGTGCCTGTCTCCTTCCCCAGAATTCAGCAATCTTACAGTCTAGCATAGGCAAGAATTTCCCCATATCTTTCATGTACAAAAAGAAAATCAAAGGAACACAGATGCTTATTCCAAGAAGAAACGTAATACCTGATTTTCAAGAGGGCTGTATAAAACTTTGGTGCACCCCTGTTCTCCGAACCACTGTACTTCACACACACATCCACACTACCATATGAACAAGATATGCATACCCTACCAGCAACCACATATTGCCAATACACACCTGTCACACGGAGCTACTCAAGCCACCTGCTGGCAACCCCTGGCTTCTCCCAGGAGATTCCTGGGAAGCAGAGCCAGCAAAATCTTTTACACAGAAGTGTGTGTGCCTGTGTGCACAAGCCAACTGAAGGGCCGGGAAGGCGGAGAGAAAGGCAAGTGTAAACAAAATCTATTTCATCCTTACTTCCAGGAGAGAACGGCACAAAAATCCCACGGTTGAGAGGCAGCTGCTTTCTTAGCCTTTTAAACACGCCCAGCGTTAAAAGGACTTTGAAAGCGCGGCTCGGCGGCACGAAGCCGGTTGCCCAAGCCGCTCTAGGTAACAAAAGATGCGAGGCGAACTCCGGGCGCGCACTTTTCTGAACTCAAGCGAGTTCAAACCCGGGAGTGTGCAATCACAACCCTTACCGTTTCAGCCCTTCGTGTGAACGAGAAGCGACTTAAGGGAATCAGCGACGCTGTAGGAAAAAAAAAACAATAAACCGAGAGAGGCCGGGGAGCTGAGAACTCTGAAACGCGCAGGTGTCGTCACCGCCGCTTCTCCCCACCACATTTCTGCCGGTCCCCTCTGGCTTTGTCTGGCCGCTCTCCCCGGTTGCAACTAGTTCGAAACTCTTGGTAGTCAATCAACGCTCGGCCCCGCTAGCTCGGAAGCGCTCTTCCCCGGGCAAAACAGCTGCAGGAACAATGCCTGCCTACCACCACCCGTGAGCCCCCTCTCAAGAAACAATGGGGCGATCGCCGCCGCCGCCACTGCTCAGGAGGCGCCAACTCTCGAGTAGCGCATCTCAAGAAGGGTCAGGTGGAGCCGGATCACCACCCTCCCCCGCGTCCCAGGGAAGAGGAGGAGGAGGAGGAGTTGTTGCGGGGGAAGGGGAAGGGGGACCCACAAAGAAAAGAAACAAAAGCACATTCGCCCCATTCTCGACCATCCCAACCACCAGGCAACGCGGTTACTTACGCGGTGGGGCAGGCGGACGGCTGCAGCGCAGACGGTCCCGAGCTGAGCTGCTTTCGCAAGTGATCCCGAGTGCACCCAAAAGGTTCCGCTCCTTCATTCATTGAGAAGAGCTGAGCCGGTGTGTCGGGAGCGCAGAGCGGGCCACCCCGCAGCCAGACGCCCCTCAAAGCGTCAGTTGCGCCCGGGCGTTTTGCGAGCGCGCCCCCCCTCCTTCTCCCAGCGCCGTCCTCCTCCCTCTCTCCCTCCCTCCCTGATGCTAGTGCGGGAGGGAGACTCCCCCTTCTCCCACTCTGGCGGCGGCTCTCCTGCCTTTGCCGGGTTGGCCCCTCCTCGGGGAGGGCCCGCTTCGCCTCCGGCTGCAGCTGGGAACCTCGCGCCCGGCGGGAGGAGAGGCCGATGAAGCGCTCGGACTCGCCTGGGGAGCGTAGCCAAAAGGGAGGCGGCGGGGGGGGGGGAGGAAGCGGGCTGGTTGCCGCCTCGAGGGAAACGATTTGAGGCGCGCGCAGGAACAACCCGGCTACCGCTCGTCCGCGCTTAGTTCAGGTTTGGCTTCGTCGGGTTAGCCGAACTCCCCCTTTCCTCTTCTGGGAAACTCCTCCCAGGGTAATTTGCGGCGGAGCTGAGGTTTCCGTGAAAACGCGCCCTCTGTATTAACCCCCCCGCGCCGGGCTCTTGTGCTGGGCGGCTTTTTCTTTTTCTTTTTTCTTTTAACTCCCTTCACTCTTTGTGACTCGGTGAGGTAGAAAGTATTCAACAGGTTTAGCCGGGGACTTTCTGCTGCATGAGCAGCTGGAGGCATGATTTATTAGGTATTCCTACCGATGCGCAGACATCCCTCTGTCGACGGCGGGCCCGAGCTGGCCTTTGAGCAGCCTGGCCCACAGAAGAGAGAAGAGATGAAAATGAGGTTTGGTGTTAAGGGAAATGGTAGCTACATTGATGAATGCAGAAAACATGGCAGTTCCTTCATACATGTATTATTTTCCTCTTTTCAGTTGCATTAAGCGTTACAGTTCAAGGGCAGTTTTTGTGGAGCCTCAGTTTTGCAGACCTGTTTTCCCAAAAGCCCTCCTACTTTATGCAGGTAGGAAGGTGGGGAGGAGGAAGACATCTTACAACTTTGTTACTATATGAACATTGCTGTGCTAAGCTTTGTACTGCAATTCTCCCCCTTGCCTGTGGCCCTTTGCAGGATTTTATGAAGCTCTGCAGGAGTACAAACTCAAGAGTATTCACTTCCCTGGGTTACTTTTAGTTTGTAACAGTGGTGGGTTGCTCCCGGTTCAGACCGGTTCTATAGAATCAGTAGTAAAACCGGTGGGGGGCTCCACTCACTGACCCCAAAGTCATCAGAAGCACGCGCGGCCCCATTGCGAACCAATAGTAAAGGTAAGTAGAACCCACCCCTGGTTTGCAAGGGCTTACATTTAAAACCAAAGTTAAACTTTTGTTTCCAATTGAAAAAAAAAAATACCTGTAGCTCAGTGTTGAACTCTGGGATCCTTGGTGTTCTTTGAGCTTTTGCTTCAAATTTGTTTCTGCAAATCAAAGTGGCAGCAAGTCCAGGATAATATCCACTTATATCCTCAGGTAAACATACATATGTGGTTAAAGGGAGAGAAGGAAGGAAGTGATATGCCTGATTTATAAATGTGCTGGCATTCTCCTGTTGTACCCTGGTTGCCTCTTGGGAAGAAATAGATAGTAGCAATTTTAATAGAAATTAAATTCAAGTATTCCTCTCTGGACCAGGAGTGGACTTGAAATGGCTCACAAGTGCTCCAGAAAGTTGCTCCTTGCAGGGAGACCACAAGGCAACAGTTTCCAGCATGTTGAGAGCTCTGGAAAATAAGGGGAGAAGTGTCTTTTCCCAAAAATCATACTCAGCATCTTTTTAAAAGGACACCCTTCATTCTGCTGTAGTCATCAGCTCCACCTTTAGTGGAGCAGTCTTCACCATTTCTTCCTCCCAAGTTGAATTATCTCTTTTATCAGGTGGATTAATTGGCATGTTTCAACTACACTTATTTTCTCCATTAGATTGCTTGTTAAGAAAGCTTTAAGAGCCACACCTCTGCTTCATCGTACTCTAATGAAATCTGATCTATTAACTGGTAGAAACCAGTTGAGGGCAAACAGTTCCACCAGTTTAACAATCTTGAAAGAGTAAAGTCCATCACAACTAGAATTAAGTTAGAGAGTTATGAGACACTGATGTAAGATAAGTAGTTTGATCAGCAGCACCTCCCTGTAGTGCTGAGGATTCATTCATTCTCATTTAAACCATGTGCATTACTATACTGAGCAGGAATGGTGTAAAATAGCAGAATGCAAATCAGCCTGCTGACAAATTCAAGAAGGGGAAACTGCTGAAGAACTGCTTCCCAGCCACTCTTGCCATTGGCCATGCTGGCTGGGCCAAGTCAGAATTGGAGCTAGAGATGTAGTAAATTCTCCAACATTTATTATAGTATATATTAAATGAGAGAGTCTGTTGGTTTCTACCACATCAGGCTAGAAATCCAGAAGCTGTAAATTCTAGTCCCACTTGGGCACAAAACCAGCTGGGTGACTTTGGGCAGTCACTCTCCGTCCGTCCTAGAAATGAAGCAATGCCAAAGCTCTTCGGAAAAACTTTACCAAAAAAATTTCAGAGATTTGTCCAGGCAGTCTCTGAGAATCAAACATAATCGAACCGAAGGGGGGGAGGGCAAAGGATGTTAAATACCATTTAACACAGGGGTGAAATCCAGCGGGTTCTGACAGATTCTGGAGAACCTGGTAGCGGAAATTTTGAGTAGTTTGGAGAACCGGCAAATACCACCTTTGGCTGGTCCCAGAGAGGAGTGGGAATGGATATTTTGCAGTATCCTTTCCCTGGAGTGGGGTGGGAATGGAGATTTTACAGTATTCTTCCCCTGCTATGCCCACCAAGCCACGCCCACCAAACCACACCATGCACACAGAACTGGTAGTAAAAATTGGATTTCACCACTGATTTAACAGCCCTGTGACACACGTTCCATTGTGAAATATAGGAACTGTCTTGCTGTACAGTAGTGACTATGGTGGCTGAAGATAGTGGGAATTATAGTCCAGATTTTAAGGGATCCTAAGCTGGGGAAGGCTTAGTATCCCCAAGACACTAACTCTTAAGAGTCTAGAAATGGCTAACCAAGTAGACAAAAATGCATTAGCTGGAAAGAAGCACAGAAACCGTCTGAATAGTACTCCGAGCATGTCTCTTCTATAAACAGTACACTTCTTAAACTGCTCTAGCACGTTAACCTGAGGCCAATTTTAAGAAAAACCTCCCTTTGGCAGTGGCTTACAAAGGATTCAGTCCAGATTTCAGGCTATTACAGACCTCCACCCCACAATTCCCCTGCTGCTGTGCCATGCCAACTTTCTATTCAAATTGGCAATTGCTTTCCTTTTTAGGGGAGATTCTTACACTTGCATACAACCTATGACATTAAATAAAATTAAAACATCCAAATGCACACATGCGCAGGTACAAAAACCAAAAACAAAAAAATATTTTCTTGTATTTTTCCTGATTTGGTTCTTTAAGGCCCTCTGCAATTCTTATTGGGCATAGTATAATAGCGATAATATTTGCCTAACGTACAAACTGCAAGAAGTCTATTTACTCTTCCAATAGGCATTTTTTTAAAAAAGAAAACCAATCACTTCAGGTAAAAGATCTTTACCCCATTTGCCAAATAACCAACTGCTCAAAGATGAAATGAGGTGAAACTTCTTTTTTTTAAAAGCAAAGCAGAAAGGTTTAGAGCTCAAGTAAAGAAAAATAACAAAAGAAAATTCTGCCAGCTTTCAAAGGTGTATGACATTTTACATACTTTTTAGGACTACTATGCTGTTACGGCTGATTCTTAGCAGTTGCTGTAGCAGAGATTAGAGAATTACAGGGTAGTAGCCATTGATTTAAGTGGCTGTTGCAAAGTTTAACAGGTAGCCTAGAAGAAAGTAAAGCACAGCAGGAAAACTGGACCACAACATTTGAACTAACACAAGCTGGAAGACACTACTGTAAACTAGGAGCAGTTGGTGTATAAACCTTTATGACAATTGGGTTTTTTAAATAGTTTGCCTTGTACTGCAAAGTATTAATTTAATTAAATTAACTAAATTGCTAATACAATTTAATTAATACAATTAAACTGTTGAACACCTAATTCCCACAGAACTGTCTTATGTCTAACAATATTATCCTTCTCATCTTTCTTTTTATTTTTTACGATTGATATCTTATATTACTTTATATGCAGTGGTGGGATTCAGCCAGTTCGTACCTATTCGGGAGAACTGGTTGTTAACTTTCTAAGCAGGTCGGAGAAACGGTTGCTGGAAGAAATCTTATTTTGTTTTTTTCTACTTTACAGGGCTAATCCTGTAAGGAAGGCAGGAAGGAAACATTCTGGTGTTGTTTCTAGCCTAATCTTTATTGCCCTGCTTACAGAAACTGCCTCTATGGTTAACCCTTATTACATTGTAACAGCTAAGGCGAAGCACCCATCGTCGTGAGTGATGTTGAGTTGGCCACGCCCACACAGTCACATGACCACCGAGCCACACCTACCCAACTGGTCATCAGGGCAGAGAACTGGTTGTTAAATTATTTGAATCCCACCACTGTTTATATGTACACTGAGAGCTTATGCACCAGAAACAAATTCCTTGTATGTCCAATCACGCTTGGCCAATAAACATGTTTCGCACTGTACTGGGAAAAACCATTTTTGGCACTATTGGCCTTATTATTTAAAGAATAGGAAAAAGCTGCAAGCCTTCTTGTCAGTAGTTGGGATTTTAAAAAGTAATAATAATAACTGGTAATTAAACATCTTCAGTAGTTTTATAAGGAAATCCTCCTCCTTCTAAACTGGGGAAACCAATTTGCCATCTGAGCTGCACAGATACTTCAGAAGTGTTGTACTGTAATACCTGTTAGCCTAACCACTAAGATCAACAAGAAAGGCACTTGGAGCTGTAATAAAACCATATACAGGTTACCTAATCCCTTTTCTTGTACATCTGTTTAGAGACGTGCTGCATAATTACTTTCAAAAATGAATATTACAGTGTATACTTGTGTATAAGCCCATCTGCAGATAACTAGACCTTCCAATTGTTTAAAATAATACCATGAGAAATGTGCCATCCATGAATAAGCTGACATATGCAAGTACAACAAAATGGTATTACTGTATATGTTCATGGATAAGCCCATTCATGAATTTGCAGATCTCAATTTTGGAGGTGAATTTGGCACCTAAAATTCTCAGCTTATTTGTGAGTATGTACAATATATTAAAAACAGTACGAGCCAGATAAAAAATTACCTAGTCCTCTAGTTGCTGAAATCATTGTTCTTGCATAAAAGCAGGTGAAGTTAAATATACCTGTAAGGATTTTTTTTTTAAAAAAAATATGGAAACTCTTCTAAGCACTCATAAAAGACCTTTTTCCATAGGTAACTGATTGCTCTGGTCATAGTTTTAAGCAATTATCCCTAATAGCAGTTTCAGTGGTCATTCATCCAGAACACCTTAATATATAATCATAGTCTTCACTAAGTTAACTCGTAAAGGAAAACCATCTGAATTTGTGCTTTTATAATAAAAAATGTGCCTCCCAGCTATGCAGCACTGCAGTAAAATTAACTTAATTGTTTTAAACTATCGTGTAATAGCCAGTAAAAAAGTAATAAGCCAAAAAAATACATTACCCAAATTTATTGTCTTCAGAGAAGCCCCAAGCAATTATAGCTTTTGAACCCCCATTTTCTTGTAAATAATGATCTATAAGGTTGATTTTCCCAATCTAATAGCCTCCATACTATATGTGGACTGATGGCCAAAATGGCTGATAATTCTGAGATTTTTCCTTTCCATTTGTTCAGTTAAATATGTTCTTCTGCCTGCCTTATTAGCAACTCAGATTGCTGGTTACTTTCTGGTTTTTTTCTCATTGGGTTGACAACAGTGCTGTCTACAAGGAAGAGCAAATGCTGAAAGTAACATTGTCTTGATGTGATACGAGTTCTGCCTCTTTTCTATATGCATTGTGATGTTATACAGCATACAAAACTGGCACAGCTCGAATTGCAATGATGATGCTTTCATCCATTTGCATTATTGATCCTTCGTGTTTGTGGGCTGTGCTTTAAGCCAGCTCTTGAATAAGAGGTATCTATAGACCTGGAGTTAATTGCCCTGCTGGCAAGAAGTTAGTTACTGCTTTTAATTTCTTTTGATTAAAACATTCAGGGGAAAACATGCTAAATGGGGGGAAATTGCTATATATCAGCTGTTTCTCTCTGCAATACCTAGAAAGATTGTGATATTCTTCTGGGATAATTCATTTACAGATTTTTGCCTTAAAAATGATTGAATGGGTATTTACTTTGTCATATTGTTGAACATTGCAATTGCTCTGCTATGTCTCATTTGCAATGGTATAGCAACGGAAAGCAAGAATTGGAAAGATTGAATTACAATACTTAAAAAAACACAGTATTCTGCTTTATCTTCTGAAGGAAAGAAACACCTCTTATTTATGCTCCATTAACTTTTGCCTTGACTACTGCAATCTTTTTCTTCCAGATCTATTGGGTTTGCTTCTTGACCTTTTCACCTCTATCTGGCACTGGGCTGTCAAAGTCATTCTCCTCTCTGCACAGCCTGATCGTGTGAGAGTTCATTTGTAATTCCTACAATGATTTCTAGTTGGCTCTTTGCCCTTATCTTCCAACCCCTTGCCTATTTCATTACTCTACTTTTGTAACCTGATACTATACTTTGAGGCTTCATTTCTTCAGCACCTATAGATTTCACAAAAAAATGCTTCCTTTTCTGAGAAATATGGATAACAAGAATTTATAATCATTTTTGTAATCATTTTTATACACGATTAATGTTATGACATGTAGAGGAATTGACAACTCTACATTTTTCCCAGCTGCCACCAGTCAGCAGTCATATCAAGATCACAAGAATCAAATGATGTAAAATGACACAATTTTTTCTGCAGAATCTATTAAGAGAATGTTGACTTGGTCCTGATGATGATATGCAGACCATACTTGGAAACTGGGAACAGTCATGTTCAAGGAATATAATGACTCACCTGGTTTTTCCAACTTGTTCTTCTTCACTTTCTGGTCCTAATATCCTCTTTTCGCAGAATTCTATGAACATCAGCTGCAGTCATTCTGAGATGATGGAAACATAAATGCAACTTGTACTACAAGACCCATCAACATAACTTGGCTGTAATTCAAGACCATTTCAAGTATGAAATCATGCTGCACAGTAGTTTTTTTTAACATACAGGTAATTCTCAACTTCACAACCATTCGTTTAATGATCGTTTGAAGTTACAACGGCCCTGAAAAAAGTGAATTATGACCGTTTTCCACACGAGAGCTCCAGCATCCTGTGATCACATTATCAAAATTTAAGATACTTGGCAACTGGCTCATGTTTATGATGTTTGCAGTGTCCTGGGGTCATGTGATCATTTTTTGTGACCTCCTTACAAGGTTCACAAAGTTCATGGGGAAGCCAGATTTACTTTACAATTTTGTTACTAACTTAACAAGTGCAATGCTTCTCTTAACAACTGTGGCAAGAAAGGTCGTAAAATGGGGTGACTTATTTAGCAACACAAATTTTGGGCTCAGTTATGGTTGTAAATCACAGACTACCTGTATTGAGAATAAATGTCTTGATTTTTCAAAACAATGTATGTTGCTTTTTTTAAAATCTTAGATCCAATCAGTTTGTGTCTTGTGCCATGTTTCTGACAATTCTAGGTTGAAATTAAGGACAAATGTATACTAATGCTTCCTTAGAATGTTCTATCAGAAGATATGTGGGGAAATGGACTCTAGAATTGGGAGACTGTGTTTGTGAAAGCTCTGGTGTCATAGAAAGGTTTCTGGTCTAAATGTTCATATATTCTTCACCATTCAGTGGAACTCTGGAATCAATCTCATGCACCAAAAAATAAAATTACTGGTGCCAAGGATCTTGATTCACTGGAATATGTCAAATCCATATAATTCATGATACAACCTAAAGAATACAAAACAGTCTTGTCATATCCTGGGATCAGATGTCCTTCCTTAGTGGACATCTGATCCCTTAAACTAGCCCTCTCTTTGGATTGGCAATTTATACCACTATATCAGCATATGCGCAGGAAAAACAGGAAATGTTTTCTTTACTTGCTAAACAATAAATATTTATGCAATGTTTTCCCATTGGGAACAATCACATTTGTGACAGTATTGGGTAAAGTTTACAAAGTGAATGAAGGCATGCAAATCATATAACTTCCTCTTGTTATGTGGAATGCTATCGTGTTAAAAAAAGCATTAGGCATTATTTATAGAACTAATGCATTTTTGGTGATGCTACATTTAAAGGACATGATATGTCCTTTGTGTTCTATTCGCATGAAGTAAAATAAATAAATCCTAGCATAACTTTGGAACAGTCACTCTTTCTCAATCCTACCCCCTCACAGGGTTGTTATTGTGGGGAAATAGGACAAAGGAGTATTAGGTATGATTGCTGCCTTGAATTATTAGTAAAACTAATAAAGGTAGGATATAAATAAATTCATAATAAACAAGCCAGGAAAGGAACTCCAGAAAAGAAAAATTTGATACAACCATTTATGCCAGAGTTGAAAATCCTTCCCTCAATAGAAATGGAGGCCTCAGATACAACTTCTCTCCCATTTATGTTGCTCTTGCATTAATCCCCAGGAAGATTAAGACCACAAGTTCACCAGGGAGGTCACACTTCATCACTCACCTAGGTGAAAAGATTTAGGAGCAACTACTCTTAATGACTTTCTATCTACTCACCTATTCAGATTAAGTGGGAAATGAAACCACCCTGGAAGACATATATAGGCTCCCCCTAACCAACTTGCTTAGACTGAAGAAGCTACTTGGATAAGCAGTGAAACATTTCAAAATGAAAAGAAAAGTCCAGTTGCTATGACTCAACTCTATCTGGATGATTGAGAATTTTCAACATACTGCTGAATTTATAGTTCCTGGAGAAATACAATGTTTTGGGCCATCCAAGATAATCTGCCAGTGAATTCCATGTCCTGTATATATGTTTTGTTAGAATGAAGAAATGTTAGAATCATATCCCATGCTTTGATTCAGGAGTTCAAGACAGTGTGCCTAATGCTCCCTTTTCCTGTTTTTCCCCATAGCAACAATCCTGTGAGCTCAGCTGGGCTGAAAGGAAATGAGAAGAGAGGGACTAAATAGCCTGAAGTTGCAGAGATTTTTTGTGTGCTGAGATGAGATCTTCTTCCCAGTACACTCGTACATCTTACCAGGCTGGCCCTTTATTTGCAATTCTGGTTGGATGGGTGCAATATTGAATAGCTCCATAGAAGGGATCAAGATAGAGGAGCCTATGGCATGTGTTCAGCTGTAGAAAAGTTGCCAATACATTCTAGACCCGTGATGGTGAATTTATGGCCCGCATGCCACAGGTGGCATGCAGCGTCCTCTCTGTGGGCACGCAAGCCGTCACCCCAGTTCAGCTCGGCCCCGCATGCACATGCGCCTCCTGCTGGCCAGCTGATCAGGTCTCTGCCACGCATGCGCGTGGGGCAGGCATGTGGTGGGGCCGCATGTGCATGTGCGTGGGCATGTGGGGGGGCTGTGCGTGCATGCGTAGGGTGGGGCACATGTGGGGGCTCACGCACATGCATGGGGTGTGTGCAGGGGGCTCGCGCACGCATGTGCAAGGGCATGCATGGGTTCCACGCGCTTTGGGCACTCGGTCCGGAAAAGGTTAGCCATCATTGTTCTAGACCATAAATATAGATGCAAGATTGGCTGCGTTTATGTATATGCACCTGCTTATGGCAATTGAGGTTGGAAAAAAGGCAATTACAAAATGCATGTGTATATGAAATTGAAATTGATCAGGAGAAATATTTCTTAGAAATTATTATAGTTAGTCCTCAACTTACAACCACAGTTGAGCTCAAAATTTCTGTTACTAAATGAGACATTTATTGTGAATTTTGCCCCATTTTGCGACCTTTCTTGCCACATTTGTTAAGTGAATCACTATAGTTGTTAAATTAGTAACACAATTGTTAAGTGAATCTGGTTTCCCCATTGACTTTGCTTGTCAGAAGGTCGCAAAAGAAGATCACATGAACCCGAGACACTGCAACCGTCATAAATATGAATCAGTTGCCTTTTTTTTTTTTTTAATGGAAACAAGTCTTTATTAAGTAACTTTTTAATATCAGAAAAATAAAACTCTTATAATTCTCTTTACAGCAAATATATAATATCAGTGCTTTGGTCATCATAAGTTAAAGGCCCTTTATCATAAAATATATGCTTTTTTTAAACTTTACTCAAATTGAATTTATAATCCCTATGACCTTTCTACATATACATAACAAAAAGAGTGTAGTAAAATTAGCAAATACTAAACCATATTGAGAGCTTTGTCATTCTGAAGTCTGTGGTTTATAGAAAGAGTACACGCATCTAATGTTGTATCCTTGGCTTATTAGCTGCAGTGTACAATGCAACAATATACAAAATACATGCTTGGTAAATGGGATTGTTCATATCTACAAGACTCGGCTAAAGATTAAGATTTCAATACTGACATTTAATTATTCTACAAGCTATTAGCGTTAAAGTTATGCATCTCATAATGTAATAATAATATTATATGCCATCAAGGCAACTTTTATACTGAAAAAAAATCATAAAATAAAAACCGTTATCTGTAAACTTTTTTTTTTATACGAAATGTAACTCTTTCAAGTGGAAAATAAAAAATAAAGATTTCTGTATATTCACTAGTTCAATACACGTAGAATTTGCTATTCTGAGAAAAAATTATTTCACCTTGGGAAAATATTGCTCAAAAAAAGAGAGGGAGTAAGAGGAAGGACAGATAGAGAAGTTTTTTTTTTTTAAAAAGGAGAAAGAGGAAGAGGGAGGAGGAGGAAGAAGAAAAAAAATGAAACCCATCAGAACGTCTGAGTGTTCTTTTAAAAACGCCAGCACAGATTTGGGAAAATTCTGAGGATGAAGTGCTGGAAGGAGAAACATCCACAGGCTGAAATGTACATTAAAGAAATCAATAGAGGTCATGGAAAAAAATAAATAAATAAATATGAATCAGTTGCCAAACATCTGAATTTTGATCATGTGATCATGGGGATGCTACTGCTTTTTATATTAATTAAATTTAAATATATTGATTGTTTACCTACATATACTGATTTAACTACTATGTCTGACAGCAGGTCAACTTGTTGAAATTAAACACATGAAGGGTCTGTTAAATGGACAGGAGTGGGATCATTTTAACTTTCAGCAGCTGTATTGGATATTAGTCTATGAAACTGTTCTACCATCATGTCAGGACCAATTTGTATTTATTGTTACAAGCACAAGGAGAGACAACCCTTAAATTCTTAAACATGATTAGTTTAATGAAAGGAAGGACTAGAGGTGACACAATGTTCCAGTGTCTAAGGGGCTGCCACAAAGAAGAAGGAGTCAAGATATTTTCCAAAGCACTTGAAGGCAGGATAAGAAGCAATGGATGGAAAATGATCAAGGAGAGAAGCAACCTAGAACTAAGGAGAAATTTCCTGACAATGAGAACAATTAATCAATGGAATGACTTGCCTCCAGAAATTGTGAGTGCGCCAACACTGAAGGTTTTTAAGAAGTGATTGGGCAACCATTTGTCTGAAGTGGTGTAGGGTTTCCTGCTTGAGCAGGGGGTTGGACTCTCTTATTTTGTTATGTGCCACTTTTCTTTGACAAAACTGGAAACTTCCAGCCTAAGATTGTGCCAAATGTAGTTAACTAGATTCAGATGAACTGGTAATTTTTGCTTTCAGAAAACAATGTCTGCCTACGAATCAAGATTATAAACAAAGATTTGATGTTGATTTGCAACCTTAGCTGCAAGATTTGTAAGATTTGCTGAGTCTGGACAAAATGCTTTGCCATAAAAATCTTCATGACCAGCACCCAAGTTATCCTTTCCCTTCCGTGTTAAACCAACTGTTGTGGTCTTTGCTATATTAGTTACCTCTTCATCTTAACTGGCTTCTGCTGCCCTTGGTTATTATTTTTTTTGCAATTATCTCTATTTGCACTGTATAGTGTTTCTCTTGTCCTTATTTTTGTAGCAATCATTTCATTATGTCCATTTTTTTCCTTATCCACATCCTCTTTCACGTCATCATTTTATCAAGCATGTTTTTGTCCTTCTCACTAGCATAAATCAATACACTCCTGTCTCATACTAACATAATTTTAATTCTGTTAGGAGAGTAACCTATCTCCATTATTATACAAGACTTATACTTTTTTTTCTGTGTTTATTTTTTTAGGCCTAGTTCCACTCCTAATCAAATAAAATCTATTCCACATTCAGGATTTATCTTTTATAAATTCCCTCATAAATTATCAAATCAGTTTTAGATGTATTTATTTATTCAAATTTATTGCTGCTGCTGAATTCCCATGGACTCAAATGTACAGTACATTCGTTTTGCCATATTTATGTATGGACCAACTTCTGCTTAAACTATGCATTTGAAATTAACGTATCTTCTAACCAGATACCCATTAAAAAAATCATTATTCTGATTTATTTTAGAGTCACCAAATAGCCCAATTGATCTCTTATTTGTTCTCATCCATCATTCAAGTCATCTAGCAAAATATTTTTCCTTCCTAGATCTCATTTATTCAACACGTTGCACATTTTCCCCTGATCTCAGGTTTTATTACTATTCATTGGGAATACTATGATATTTACCAGTAATGGATTCATACTTTCATATGCACTCACAAAGAACTAGATGACACCAATTCATTGTTTCTGGCATATGTCTTAACTCTTTCATTCTTAATTATTCCCATGTCTTCACTTTTATGCAAGTACTACAGAATCCATAATAATAGCAATAGTACTTAGACTTATATACAGTTTCACAGTGCTTTACAGCCCTCCCTAAGCCGTTGAAAGAGTCAGCATATTGCTCCCAACAATCTGGGTCCTCAATAGAGTTGGAAGGGACCTTGGAAGTCTTCTAGTGCAGTCCTCTGTCCACCCTGTACTATTCCGGACAAATGTCTGTCCAATCTCTTCTTAAAAACCTCCAGTGTTGGAGTACCACAAATTCTAAAAGCAAGCCATTCCACTGTTTAATTGTTCTCATTGTCAGGAAATTTGTCCTTAGTTCAAGGTTGGATCTCCCTTATCTGCTACTTTTTTTGTCACATTTTTTCTTTTTGTCTTGTCATCTGTTGCTTTGGAAAATAGGTTGACACTCTCTTCTTTGTGACAGCCTCTCAAATATTAGAAAACTGCTATCATGTCACCCCTTCTCTTTGTTGGACTAGACATATCCAGTTCCTGCAACTGTTAATCATATTTTTAGCCTCTAGACCTCTAATCATCTTTGTTGCTCTTCTCTGCACCTCTTTCTAGAGTCTCAACATCTTTTTTGTATCATGGTGACCACAAGTATGTTCTTACCAAGGTAGTATATTGTGGTACCAATACTTCATGTGATCTTAATACTATTCTTCTGTTGAAGCAGCCTACACTGTATTGTCTTTTTTGGCACTGCATCACATTGTTGGCTCATACTTAAATAGTTGTCCATTAGGACTCCTAGGTCCGTCTCATGGTTACCGCTATTGAGCCAGGTACCACCTATTCTATACCTGTGCATTGGTTTTTCTATGGTTATTCATTAACTCCACAAGATCAGACCTTTTTCATTCACATCTATTATATCTATTATATCATTCTTCTTTCTCTTTGTTTCGTAGGCATGTGGTATTTTCATTTCCTTAATTACTGCTTTTTGCTGGTTATTTATTTAATATCCTCTCATATTTCATATCACAATCAACAAAGAGCCATGGTTGAGCACTGGTTAGAATGCCGTATTGCAGCCTAATTCTGCCAACTGCCAGCAGTTTGATCCTGACGCGGCTCAAGGTTGACTCAGCCTTCTATCCTTCTGAGATCAGTAAAATGAAGACCCAGATTGTTGGGGAAAATATGCTGACTCTGTAAACTGCTTACAGAGGGCTGTAAAGCACTATGAAGTGGTATATAAGTCCAAGTGCTATTGCTATCTTCCATATGCCATGTTGACTTCAGATGGGTCCATAGATATACTATACTATATACTGTATATACTATACATAGATATAGGCCCTTTGTTGCCTATTATGATTTTGGTCAGTCAAGGCTTCTACATACCACTTTTTAGTAAGATTGTGAAGCTGTAGACTATGTTAGCAGTCTTCTCTTCTACCAGCATCTCCTGAAAATTATAAGGATAGTATCAGTCAGTTTGAGCCCATTATGGACTGTCTGCCACGACTGCAACCAAAGGCTAATTTTACTCAAGAATGCATATTCTATTTTAGGCAACATAGATCTCTAATCTAGAGATAGTCTTGTAAATCAAAATACTACTGCATGCCTCCTACCAACTAGGAGGTACATGCAATGTACTAAGACACACAGAACGTGCTAAATTACTGGATACGGAATAATGGATTTGACTCCATGGGTTGTAATCCATACTGTGCAAATGTTTCTGTGTGCAGATGATTCTTGTTAAATTATGGTTATTTGTCCCCAGCTCCCCAACTTCGAAGTGCTCCACTCCTGGAAGTTTCAGATGTTTTTGAATTGCATGGAGACACATAGCACTGGCAAGGTTTGAGTTGTAGCATTCCGAATATGGTTCAGCCCACATATTTCAGTCCAGCAGTGCTGAACACACAAAGCCAATGGAATTTCTGGGAGAGCTCTCAAATTTCACTGATACACAGTACTGTGTCTTCAGCGCCAGTGCGGGGGCTAAGCTTTAATCTTCTTTTCAGGCAGTAAACAGAATGGTTTCATGCATGAAAATTGAACTGATTTTAATTCTGTTATTATGGAAACTTTCAAGTTTCTGGCGAGCAGAGTTATTAAGAATCTGTGCGGATTTGTCTGGCGCTAATGTATTGGTGACTACACATGGTTTCACCCTAGATTTTAAGTTTTCTATCAAATGAGCTGCTGTAACACTAATATGTGTCTGTCTGCATGTATTCAGTATATAGACATTGTTATGAGCACAAGTATATGCAAGATGGTTATAAAGATTTATCTCAGTCTCCACATGGTTCCTCAGTTGCTCATCAGCTTCTTGGCTCTGGAGTCTGCTAGCAAAACAAAGCTTTTCTTGTGCTCTCAGCAGGGCTGTTTTTTTATAGCAGGACAAGTACTCTTCCACCATTTTGTGGGAGGAAAGAAGTTGCCCATCGTACTCTCCTATAGAATGGAGATAAGCATACCTTCGACACAATCTTTATGTTTTCGGTGAAAATCCTATTTTTAAAAGTGGATAAGTTGTGATCGAAATAAATTAGAAGCAAAATTTTGGCTTATTAGCAATTTCTTTCTGCTTCTACACATTATTAATAATTGTGTGAAGATTTGAAAAGACCCTGGAGGTCAACGAGTCCAATTAATAAAGGAATTATCACCTCCAAAGCAATTTGTTCCATCACAGAACAGCTTGTTAGGATTTTATTCCCCTGACATCAAACAAATCTATTTTCTTGTAATTTAAAATATTTTTTTCTTATTCAGTTCAATTTTAATTTATTAAAATTTGTTATGGCCTACTCTACTCTATTAGACTCTGGGCAGCATACAGAAATACCTTCCCCCCATAAAACAATAAACAGTTAAAAGACATGTAAAGAATCATTCCTATATCCCTTAAAATATACTAGGATTTTCTGATCTACGATTTCAAATTTATTTCTCATACTCAAATTATAGTATATAATACTTCTAATTGCAGCAATACCCTGACATTTTTTTTACTAGAAAACGAGTCTATTGGATATTCTTTATGGTTTTCATTTTCAACGTAATAGGATTCAGTCTTATATAGTCAAGCTTCCCAGGTTTTGCTCAACCTGTTTACTAATTTTCTGAGGAACAATCCATCTCATGCAGTAGCCCAGAATCAGATCGTGGTCACTATGGATTCCTTTGGGAATGGTTACGGGTTTTCATCAGTGGTGAAATCTAAAATTTGTTACTACCGGTTCTGTGGAGGTGGCTTGGTGGGGGGGGGGTATGTGACCGGGTGGGTGTGGCCAATTTTTTTTTTTTTACTTTTAAAACCATTTTTTCTACAACCTCTTCGGGGAAGAGGTTGTAAAAAAATGTTTTCAAAAGGCTCTAACAATCCCAGCTGAGTTGCCTGATCGGCAGAGGCTTTTTTAAAAAGCATCTGCCAATCAGGCAACTCAGCTTGAATCGTCAGAGGCATTTAAAAGAAAAAAAAGGGTTTTTTTTCTTTTAAAAGCCTTTGACGATCCCAGCTGACCTGCGCGATCATCATAGACCTTTTTTTTTAATTTTTAAAAGCATTTTTTGGCTGAAGAGGTTGTAGAAAAAATGCTTTTAAAAGTAAAAAAAAAAAAGCCTCTGATGATTGTGTGGCTCAGCTGGGCATGTAGGGAGGGGGCAGGGATTTTTGCTACCGATTCTCCGAACCACCCACCTCCATCGCTACCAGATTGGGCAGTCCGATCCGAACCGGAAGCATTTCACCCCTGGTTTTCATGCCAATGGAATGTGTAGTGGAACAGATGCCAATCATACCCCAAAACTGTCTAGTGTCCATCTTTCTCATTCAAAAAAATTTCTGCTGGAGATGCATCTTTTAAGATTTTAAATAAAGAAGTCCAGGAATCACTTCCACTTTTATTTTAAATTTTTAAAAGGTTGGCATATTTATAGCAGCAATAGACTCTTGATGCAGAATTTTTTTTTTCCTGCATTCAGGACTTCCAGGAATGATCAAAAGATGAAAGCTATGTTATATGGTTATTCCAGGAAGTGCCAGAAAAAGAAATATTCTAATGCTGCTGTAAATGTGCCAGTCTTTTCTTTTTTAAGCTGAAAAATGAAAGGACTATTCCATCATTTAGCTTAGCTATTATATCAGAGATGGCTTATTGTTTTAAAAGAAATCCAGAGGAACAATACCCCAAAATTGCCAAAATACACATATTCCTCATTGGCAAGGATTGATACCTCTGTAATGGAAATAAATTTATCCTATTTCAGACAGAGAGATTTTGTGAAATGGGAACCTTTACAAATGTTGGAGGGCGTATTCATTCAGCCTCTTTCCATTAAGGCAGAGAGAACAGTGAGTGGCATGTAATATGTGCAGAAGGAAGAGATCAGGTGCTCTACCAGCACAAATAATAGATGACATGCATTACAGATGTTGGTGTAATTGGTGGCACATCATAAGTACCAGTACTGTCACTATGCTTATTTTCCTGCAGTTCTGGGGAGGATGCTAAGACCTATGACTCAATGGTGAAATTCAGCTGATTCTATTCGGCTCAGGCGAACCAGTAGTGCCGGTGGCGGGAGGCTTCGCCCACCTGCCCAGACATCATCACGTCCCGTGTTTGACCCTCTGTGCATGCACAGAAGGCTCTGCACATGAATGGAGGTGCACACGAGTTCACATTTGCGAACCGGTAGCGAAGGTAAGTGTATTTCACCATTATGACTGGATAAGTGTATTTCACCATTATGACTCCTGTGGTTAGAAGGTGGACCCATCAATCATTCAGCTCCACTCTACTCTATCCACTTTCTGCCCATCCTCCTTTTCATAGAGAAACTAAAGCAACATAGCTATTTTATGGGTGTAGTGTCCTTCTTTCTATAGGGCTATAAAGCTCTAAATCAGGGCTGTTAAACTCCTGGCCCACGGGCCGGATGCGTCACACACTAGCCACGCCCATGCCCGGTTTAGCAAAGGAGAAAAAAGTCCCGATACGTCACCTGATGCCATGACGTGAGTTTGACACTCCTGCTCTAAATCACATACAGTAGTAACTTTCCCAATTCAGACTTGAATGACTTCATGGGGTTCCATTTTGTTCATTTGGCCTTGGGTTTAGTGCAAAACTGTTATTTGATGGGGAAATCCAGTAGACAACTTTTTTATGGAATTAAGAATAGTATACCAACTAACTAGAGAGTTCATTCATGAACCAGCTAATCACAGGTTTTGGCATCATCAGCAGTTCCTTCAGCAAGAAGGTCTACTTACTTTTTGAAAAGAACCTTGGGTGTAAGAGAGATGCAGAGGAAAGAAGTGGCAGATGGTTGAAAAGCTGGATCTTTTCCCTCTTCTCCATCAACATGAGTTAGGCTAGGAAAAAAATCCTTCAAATGATGGAGAATGGGAGATAAAAAGCTTTCCTCACTTAGAAACTGCCTCCTATTTATAGAGAATCCAGCACTGTCTAACCTTACTGACGGCACTTTTCCAATTTTCGTTCAGAGATATTTCATGACTCCTGTAACCCAAACTTTCTTATTGGAGATGCCAAGAACTGAACTTGGACATTCTCTGTGTGAAATCTAGGTTTATCAGCTGAGCTAAGTTCCCTGGCACCCGTCAATCAATGCCTAAACTTCATATTTAAATGAAACAGCCTTGTGAACCAACCCACATGACTCCTGCTGCCTCTGTGTGGATGCAGAAAAACAAGATTTTTGAAGTCTCTCGCTTGAAATGTTTTCTTTATCTCTTTTAAACAGAAATATCAAAAATTAGAACTAGGACCCTTTGTATGTAAGATGCAGGTTAAACTCCTGACCTTAGTTTAGCAGGAGTAAATTACATACACATTGAATAGGCTTATCACAAGCTAATCTAAGTTGGTCAATTAACTTCACTGCTATTAGTTTAACTGTAGAGCTCAGGGTCAGATTTCCTCAGAGGTATCTTATAGTTGTCACTGCAGCCGCAAATCACAACTTGCATTGACAAGGCAGTATGGTCAATGAATAGTGAATTGAAGCTGAGCCAAACAAACCAAGTTCCATATTTCAGGTCAGCTCTTAACTTTCTGGGTGGCCTTAGACAAACTACTTTATTCACCCTTTTTTAAAGTGGGTATAATTATTGCTTACCTCATAAGATAAAGATCATAAAACACTTTCTGCCTGAGTGCAAGGTAACCCCTAAACTATAAATAGCTCTTTGTCAGTAAATTCTCCACAGGCCTTCCAGGTTTCCTCCAAAGTGAATGGTGATTTGATGCATAGCCAAACAGAATTACAGGAGATGAAATCATTGCTGTTCCAAAACCTACAATAGGTTTCCTTTTGGATCATATTCCACTAAGCTATCAAGTAGGAAGGCAAACAGCCTGTACAACTATATCTCATGTTTTAAAAAATAAAATGATACATACCAACAAGGAAATAAGAAAGAAAAGAATAAGAAAAGAAAAATCTCCACAAAAGCTGATGTATGTTATATAGTACTGGTCTTTTATTTTCTTACTTGCCATGTTAGATAATTACAAGCCATTTCATAGACATTTCAAATCTGTTTACCTAACTATTGGGGAAAATATATATTCAAATAGAATATCTGTAATTCAGAGTTCTTGTACAGTAAAGAACTGTAGAGTTCTTTATGTTCTCTTGTTGTTTGCTTGTACACATTTCATTACCCAAATAGATAGCATCATCTGTGTTTGCTTGAACTGCTGATATTATCTTCATTGGGTAATGAAGTGTCTGCAAGCAAATAACCAAACACAGAGAGCACCAGAATTTCCACATATAAATTGGTATAGTTAGTCAAAGTGTTTAAATCAGGGGTGTCCAAATTTGGCAACCTTAAGATTTGTGGACTTCAACTTTCACAATTCCCCAACCAACTTATCTCAATGAGGAATTCTGGGAGTTGATGTCCACAGGTCTTCAAGTTGTCAAGGTGGGATACCCCTGGTTTAAATAGTCCTCTCTTTGCATTTCTTATGAATTCATTCAGATATAGAAAGAGAGCCTGATACTTTGAACTGTTGCAGAAGTGTTGGTGTCCTTGTAATATCTGTCATAAAAGCATATAGTTCTATCTGATTATATACACAGATGGTATATAATCATTGACATTCAGATACTGAATGTCAGTTCCATGATTCTTTATATATGTTGAATGTTTAATTTTGTATTCATATTTATATGTTGTTGTAATAGGCTTGTTAATATACTAAATCTAGCACTCGGTGTAGTCCACGTGCTAGTATCAAAAAGTATTTTAGCTGAGCTTTTGCCATAGCACATTTTTGGGCAGATGATTAAAATAACAATTCCTTTTAATTGATGTAAAATATACATTCCAGACTACAATAACTGTTTTAATATTATGAAGTATAGGTTTCCCGCAGCATCAGTTTAGAATGATTCCAGGTCAGATTGGAATGAACATATGAGGTGGAAACTCTATACTTTCCAAGGTAGTCAGATGCTTTTACAATTTAGAAGAGATATCTCATTTTTGTCAGTTGCAAATAAGTTCATTTGTTTCAGGATAAAAACTACTGGCTGGTTAGAGAAGAACATGTTCATTGACCAGATTTAAGTTTTTATTATAAGACTTATATTCTTTTCTCAAGTTAGCTAGTTAACAATTTTGTTATATTGGCATGAGCACTCTCTTAATTGCCGTTGAAGTATCTAGAACATAAAACAAATACTGTTCTGGAAAAGTAAATTGCAAAAAAGGAAGAGAGACAATAAGATGTTCCTAAAATAAATTTCTTAAAACATACTTTATATTTTCCAAATAGATTGTTGTATGTCATATTGTATAAGTCACCTATGGCAAAATTATTCATTTTTAAAGAAATTGTTTTATTCCAAATATTCAGTTTAGGTAAAACATATCTATCCATATTTGTTGCCAATAACAGTATTCTTAAATATTTAATTTTAATACTTAAAAATAAAATCAGATTAATCATCTGAAATACACCTTTACATACTATATTCTCAGTCCAATATGAATTAGCTTCTAGACAAAACTGATTTTGTAGCCTTCAAAGATATCATCTGAGATTTAATTAGTTTAATCTCAGATGATATCTTTGGGGGCTACAAAATCAGTTTTCTGATGTTGCTAAACCATCAATTAGCTTTTTAAATTTTGGGCAAAAGAGGATCATCAATAAATACAAATGTATCAACACAATAAAACTTCATTAGTGCTCATTTCTGTTTCCAGAAAGAAAGAAATAATTGTCCATTTTAAAAATTTCTGGCAAAATAAAATTTTGAAAAAAATTTAAAATGCAGTTTTAATCTAAATTCTTTCTGCAAGCTGAAACGTATTCTAGTTCATCACTCAACTTGACTCTGTAATATCCACTACCCAGAGCTGCCCTTCTGTCAAAGCAAAACAATGGGGAAAATGTTGCTTCCTGTCATGCTCCACTATTAATGGGACTCACACTACGCAATTGGCCTTTCCTTTTACCTGTATTTAGAGTATATCTTTAACAATATATTTGCTCCCTGCTTTAATAGCAGAATCATCTCAAGCACATGAGTTAAATAGGGAGGAGACTAATGAGCAACAAAGATGCATGAGTAGTAAATAGTTAAGCTAGATGGACTGGTTTCTCCTAACTCCATAAAACTGCTGATATTCCTTAAATTTCGTCATTTCTTTCTTGACTCACAGTTTGTCACCTGGTATGTCCTTCATTTCCCTTCTGACAGTAATTTGAGACTGGGTGGTCAAGGAGATAATCTTTCTGGAGAAATGACATGGGTCACTGCAGAAGTTGCTTGGGAAATCTTGAGTGATGGGAGCACATCAAAATCATGACCATAAGACCCGTCTCAGCTAGCTACTATTGTTCTCAGATATCTAAGAGTTGTCTTGTGACAAGATGGGCAGGAAACAAATTTAATAAATAAAAATTGTTCTCAGATATGCATAGGCTTAACAGATCTCACTACAGCCCACTCTGCTGGCCACATCTTATTTCTCACTCCACCCAGTTCAAACGTGTTCTAACTCAATTTTCTTCAACCACCTGCCTAAAATCATCAAACTAGAGCCAGACACCTGTAATTTTCTCTAACCAATCACTCCCACACCCTCTCTTTGTAATCACGGTAGAATTTAGGATGAAAATTCTTTCATGGCATTGCCTCAAGGAGTCAGAGTGAAGCAATGTACACGAGACAGAAAATCCCAACAGAAAACAATGAAGGATAAGCAGTCTTATAAGCCTGCTTATACTGTATATCCAGAACTGACCTGTTCTTTCTCTTTTAATCCAAAGTAAATTATACTGAAACTATATATACCTGTAGTAGCCCAGTGCCCAATTCTTCACTGTAAATTGACCTGGGAAGTACTGCTAAGTTATAATTCCTTTAAAACCTGCAGGCCCTACAAAAAGAGTTTTGCTAAAACCTCAAACTGAAAGTTTAATTAGTAGACAGAAACAGCTCAAAATAATAACACAGTAAAAAATACAGCTTTAAAGATAAGGGAATAGACACTCTCACTTCTACCAGCACATAATAACAGACTTCTTCTGACAGTAATAATTGACAACAGTGTGGGTAAGCATAGGGGCAGAGGAAGAAAAAAAGAGTTATAAAGAGAAACACAAGTGTTCCTCAATCAATTTTTGTGTCTTTTATGTCTGTCTAATAGAAGAGAATTCAAGGCGCTCCGAGTCCTTTGCTTATCTTGAAATAGGGAGGAAATTATTTGCAGTGAAGATGTATTCCATTTCTATTTTTCAATTGCATTTACAGTTACTCTCAAACACAAGTTTAAAACTAAAAGTGTTTTTACTTGGAAACTCCAGTTGAAATGAAATAACAGGCAATGATATCCAGTACTGAGTTGTTAATGGTGTTTCTTACATGTCCTGCAATGCACTTAACCTTTTTGACATATTGCGGGCAAAATTATCTGATCGTTTTAAAAAACGCTGCTTGTTTAACTGATTTCATTCAGTATATATCTAAAAAGCACAGTGATTGCTCTCGTTAAGATTTATTTATTTTATGTATTTATTTATTTGTCGATTACGTATTAGATAATATATATAACTGTGAGCATGAATTGAATACATAAAATGGATACAATTAAAGGGAACATTAGGACAGGGACGGTAGGCACGCTGGTGCTATTATGCACACCCCTTGCAGACCTCTTAGGAATGGGGTGAGGTCAACAGTAGCCAGTCTAAGGTTAAAATTTTGGGGGTTTGGGGATGAAACCACAGAGTCAGGTAGTGCATTCCAGGCATTGACCACTCTGTTGCTGAAGTCATATTTTCTGCAATCGAGTTTGGAGCGGTTCACTTTAAGTTTGTATCTATTGTGTGCTCGTGTATTGTTATGGTTGAAGCTGAAGTAGTCATTGACAGGTAGGACATTGTAGCAGATGATTTTATGAGCTATGCTTAGGTCAGACCAAAGGCGGCGTAGTTCTAAATTTTCTAAGTCCAAAATTTCAAGTCTAATACAGAAAATTCGGTGTAATACAGAAAATACAAAAAATAATAATACAATATAGGTACAACAGGTATTTGGGATATAGCTCATTCAATTTTAATACTTTTTGGCAATATATAAGGAAGGATGGAGTGAGCCTAATAAATTTCAATAAAATAATGAGGCAAGGAAAATCTTTCTCCCATGAACTAACACTGCAATGGAAGTGCATTGCTGGGACATGTTTGAACAAAGGATTGATTTCACCAACATAGCTGGCCTTTGTAAAGAATATGGAATAGTTTATCAGCACAATATGCAGAATTTATGTCAGCCTTTTGGTGTGGCTGAAAGGATAAACTCTTGGATGGCTTGCTTTTAGTTGCTTCACAAATTGCATAATATATGGCTTGAATCAAACTTTAAATTAAAATACACTTTTGAACTTCAAAGTTCTGGATAAACCAATTAATCTTTTGCCATGTCTCCTTTTGTTTTCTAATTCATTTACTTAGTAAATGGAATCGACACAAAATGTTCCCATTTAGGATAAAAGAAACTTGGGGGGAAAAAAGAGAAAATTTCTTCCAGGACTTTTTTCTGCTTTCTTGTATTGTGAATTCGAGAGCATTCTATAGGATGGGCTTTCTTTATGAATTAGGTTAGAAAGAGCTGTTTTGATAAAGACTACATCACTGACCAGCCTCTGATGACATTATCAGAAACTGACAGCAGGTTACGGGAAAGAAATAAATCATAATTTGTGAAAGAAATCGCCTAATTCTTAAGAATTCTTCAGAGTGTCCCAGGGTGCTTTTTCAGGAGGCAATTAGACTTTCTTGTTTTTTCTTTTGAAGATCTTTCACTTCTCATCCAAGAAGCTTCTTCAGCCCTGTCAGGTTAGTGGTGAATGGAAGGATTTATACTGGGGTGAAATCCAGCAGGTTCTGACAGGTTATGGAGAAGCGGTAGCGGAAATTTTGAGTAGTTCAGTGAATCAGCAAATACTACCTCTGGCTGGCCCCAGAGTGGGGTGGGAATGGAGATTTTGCAGTATCCTTCCCCTGCCCCGTCCACCAAGCCACACCCACAGAACCAGTAGTAAAAAAAATTGGATTTTACCCCTGATTTATACTCCCTGCAGACAGCTGGTAATTTGCATCCTTTTAGAGTGTAGTTGAAGCACTTGGAGGTTTACCTGTGTCCTCCGGGTCACCTGAGTAGTGCTCCTGGTTCTTGTAGTCTGCAATTTTTCTCGGGAAATCCATTCCTACTCCCACACCATTTGAAGGGTGTTCATCCCAAATTGTACAGCTAAAATTTTTCAGGGTACATTTAACTTTGCACATCTTTATACACTGTTCCTAAACAGTGTGGCTTTAAAATAGTCAGGTTAACAAGATTTAACAAACAAAAAACTTTACTGACGTTTGTAACCACTAAAAGAATTATACTAATCAAAGCATAATAAATAAATAATCAAAGCATAATAATATAAATAACAAAAAAACTGTAGAAGTTGCAACAGCACTGAAAAAAAATGACTTACAACCTTTTCTCACACTTATAACTATCACAGCATCCCCACCATCATGTAATCAAAATTTGGGCGCTTGGCAATCGGCATGTATTTACGATAGTTGGGTCATAAGATTCCCATTTGCAATCTACCCAGTCATCTTCCAACAAGCAAAGTCAAGTCAGATTCATTTAATCACTTTCTGATTCTCTTAACTGCAGGTGATTCACTTAATAACCATGGCAAAAAGGTCACAAAATGGACATGATTTACTTACCAATTGCCTTGCTTAGTAACCAAAATTCTGGTCTCAGTTGTGCTCATAAGTCAAGGACTGCCTGTATTCACAGAGATTGACTGGACTAACTTTTTTGTTCTGTGTTGTATGAACCTGATGGCTTCCTTATCCAAACCATGATGCAGATATTAGTCTATTTCATCCTCTTATAGAAGATGACTCAGGCATCACAAATTTCTCTCCCAACCTTAAGTAGAGGTGGGAAAACTGTTAACTGTTAGAATAACAATTAAGAATAAAAGGATTAATAAACACGTACAATTTTTAAAGATAACAGTACTGTAATGCTGCTTTATATCATCAATACACAGGAAAGCAAACATTAATTTTCAAAGTTAAGAAAGTAAGGTCAAGTAAAATCTTCTGTCTCCCATCAATGTAAGATAAATCTGAAGCATCGGTTAATTTCAACATAGCTATATAAAGAAAAGGAGAAACAAAAGTTGCAAATCTAAATGTCCTCAAGATGTTGAAAATATTTACCCATTTATTCATTTATTTATTCATTCATCGTATTCATATAGCCATCCATCTCACAACATGACTCAGGGTGGCATACAATAAAAAGCAAGCCACAAAATGAACAATATTAAAAACATGCTATAATTGAAAACAATTCAATATTATCATAAGACTAGGAGATAGTGTCTTCTCATCATTTCTACTGCCCAAATTCTTCCCAGCATTGCCTTTTTTAAATTAAGCATCAATTCATTATCTGTAGATCATTCCATAACAAGAGTAGGAAATTCAGAGATAAGTGTTCATACTTTATTTTAATTGCCTGTTTTAATTGGAGTGATTTTGCCAGGTGTTTAGTTATCTTCCAAGAAAATAGCTGATCTCCATGAGCTCATCTAGTTGTGAAGAGATAATTTGTCCTGCTAGCTTCATGTCCAAGATTTATGGCCGAGGAACGCCCTCATGAAACCTCCTTGCATTTCACCTTCAGCATGCATTTCTCTTTAGTTCTGCATCTTTTGAGCTGGGTAAACAGAAATATATTATGATTCCTTACAGCCAGAGTGTGATTCACTCAGTATACTTTGCTGATTCTCTTGTACTAGGACCCAACAACCATGCTGGAAAAGATTCACAGAATTTTTTTTTTTTTAATTAAACCATGGATAAAGAGAAAGCCTCTGTCAAGTCAACTGTGATTCTGATAGCTTACATGTATATATATATATATTAACCTGTTGAACTGACCGGGTCCAGTCCTGCTTAGATTTTTCAAGATCAGTGAGAGATTGTCCATAGCTGTGACTGCTAAATATTCAAAATAAATTATAAAGTTTTTCTATGTCCTAATATATTTTATGATGATAACTACTAATAAAAAAAAAACCTCCTAAAACTTTCAATGTAACTTTTGGAGACATCACTGCAATTATACGGTATTTAATCTCCATTTATTTTTGTCATTCTTACTGTATGCAAAAAGTAACAGAAAATATGAAAAATAGGATTAATATATTTATACCTAATTTTCTTATGGATACTCGATCTTTGCCAGGGCTAGAGAAAGCGTTCTTGAATGCGAACTTTCTGAATAAACTACTAAGCCATAAATTTTCCTGAAATGGAAGTCAAATAAGTTTTCCATTTTTTGCTACCTTAACTTGTAAAATAGTTAGCTATCCTTTCCTCATTTTCAAAAGTGTTGCGTATTTTCAATATTTTCTAATACACTTTAGATTAAAGATGAACATACACTGATTGAGGTTCCACTGATCAGGTTACACCGAGGGAACTAGCCCCTGTATCAGTTATGAGGATAATTTGTGGAAACCTTTGAGTACAGAGAATATGTTTAAACAGAAAGTTTAACTATATTGTTTTATTAGTAAATAGAGCTTAGCATTTTCTGTTTGGTTTCCCCACTTTATTGCCTGCACCACTTATCTTTCAGTGACTTATTCTCAGGTTTAGGATGCAACTATTCAGGGGGGTCCAGAGAATTCAAAGCTTTAAACAACATGATGGAGTGGTGCTGTACCATTATTATCTCCCCCTTTCATATGTGTGAATGATATCATAACAATGCTAGGCTACTTTCATCATTTGTTACCTCTGGGACCGGTCCACCCACCCCGGGTTCACCTTTGACACAATTGTTCAAAATCTGTCCATTTCCAGGAGATATCCTCACGCTTCTGATTGAACATGTGATCCACATTAACATGTTTTCCTCCACATAAAAGAAAGGCCAACTGGATTATATCTTTTGGCACTAAGTCAGCTAAGAAAATATACTGAACTGCCAGACAGTATTTTGAATGAATTCCATATGAATGGAAATGTGTAACCTTGATGTGAAATCCACATGAATGACTTAAGTTGCTCTGTTG